>NC_092278.1:32714600-32804600 GCF_036320965.1 Panulirus ornatus
CACAGGCAAACGGGATCTGCTGCCGTGCAGCACAGACCAGAATTTTTCTGTTGTATATCTGGTGTCCGTCGCTTGCCCATTCAGTCAGTCAGTCAGTCAGTCAGTGTGTGTGTGTGTGTGTGTTGTGTGTGTGTGTGTGTGTGTGTGTGTGTGTATGCGCGCGCGCGTGTGTGTGTGTGAGAGTGTGTGTGTGTGTGTATGTGTGTGTGTGTGTGTACCATCACTGATTCTCTCATTATTCTTTATCACATTAATCATCACCATGATCTTAAAAATGACTAAATCTTGGACGTAAATTTACAATTTTTACATGTGATTTGTAAATTGTAAAACGTTTGGCTTGTGGTTTACAAGGTGTGTTAGGGTAAGGATTAGCAAGCGAAGTTATGGCAGAGTCCACGTGAAGTTAGGGGGAAAAAAAATTTGGCGTAAATCACAAATTTAGAATAACAATTTGGCGTTTAAACAACTTATTCCCCCATTACTAGTTGGCTAATTTGGCGTTTAAACAACTTATTCCCCCATTACTAGTTGGCTCATTTAGCGTTTAAACAACTTATTCCCCCATTACTAGTTGGCTAATTTGGTGTTTAAACCACTTATTCCCCCCATTACTAGTTGGCTCATTTAGCGTTTAAACAATTTATTCCCCCATTACTAGTTGGCTAATTTGGCATTTAAACCCGTTACTTTTCACGGCAATTAGAATAATTTGGCGTGCGAACGAGTTCAATTTTTCCGCTGATTTTTTCAGCATAATTTGGCGTTAATTCGCGTTACTTCTTATTGCTGGAAGAACAATTTAGCGTTTAAACATGTCATGTTCATAGCTAGAAGATGAACTGGGTGTTTAAACTCAATATTACCACCTGCTATTAGAATAAATTCGCGTTCAAATGCGTCATCCTCACCGTGTGAAGCAGAATAATTTGGCGTTTTAGATGTATTAATCCCCCATCCCCGATGGGATAATTTGGCGTTTTAGATACGTTAATCCCCTATCCCCGATGGGATAATTTGACGTTTTAGATGCGTTAATCCCCCATCCCCGATGGGATAATTTGGCGTTTTAGACGCGTTAATCCCCCATCCCCGGTGTTATAATTTGGCGTTATAGATGCGTTAATCCCCCATCCCCAGTGGGATAATTTGGCGTTTTAGATGCGTTAATCCCCCATCCCCGGTGTTATAATTTGGCGTTTTAGATGCGTTAATCCCCCATCCCCGGTGGTATAATTTGGCGTTTTAGATACGTTAATCCCTTATCCCCGATGGGATAATTTGGCGTTTTAGATGCGTTAATCCCCCATCCCCGATGGGATAATTTGGCGTTATAGATGCGTTAATCCCCCATCCCCGATGGTATAATTTGGCGTTTTAGATGCGTTAATCCCCCATCCCCGATGGGATAATTTGGCGTTTTAGATGCGTTAATCCCCCATCCCTGATGGTATAATTTGGCGTTTTAGATGCGTTAATCCCCCATCCCCGATGGGATAATTTGGCGTTTTAGATGCGTTAATCCCTCATCCCCGGTGGGATAATTTGGCGTTTTAGATGCGTTAATCCCCCATCCCCGATGGTATAATTTGGCGTTTTAGATGCGTTAATCCCCCATCCCCGGTGAGATAATTTGGCGTTCAACCTGGTTATCTCTCTCACCCGCTCATGGGATAATTTTGGCGTGTTAAACGGGAAATATTTGGGCGCGAAGATAGATTCTCAAATTTGAAGACCATTACCATAATGTTAGTGGAGGGTAGTTGAGGTGAAGTGGGTAATTGGGCAGTAATTAGAACGGTCTGGTGAGTAAGATGAACAATCTAGTGAGTAAATAGACCTATATTCATTTTTTTTTTCAATATTCAGAAGAACGAGTGAACATATATGGAAAATGATTTGGCGTAGAAAATGAAAGATTAGAAGTAATTAGGATAAGGTTTTGGCGTATGTAGTGAAGTGTATGTAGCGTATATGGGGAGATATGAGCGTATACGTAACAAGATACGCCATATATTGAGGAAGATTTTACGTATATGGAGAAGAATTTGCGTATATTGAGCAACGTGTGAATGTTGAATAGAATTTGGCGTATATGGAAATGTTTTTTGGAATTACATAAAAAGTTTATATATATACATATATATATATATATATATATATATATATATATATATATATATATATATATATATATATATATATATATATATATATATATATACTTATTTTATCTTATCATACTTTGTCGTTGTCTCCCGCGTTAGCGAGGTAGCGCAAGGAAACAGACGAAAGAATGGCCCAACCCACCCAACATACACATGTATATACATACGCGTCCACACACGCACTTATACATGCCTATACATCTCAACGTATACATACATATATATATACACACACAGACATATACATATATACACATGTACATAATTCATACTGTCTGCACTTATTCATTCCCGTCGCCACCCCGCCACACATGAAATGACAACTCCTTCCCCCCCGCGCATGTGCGCGAGGTAACACTAGGAAAAGACACCAGATGGCAGTACAGGGTATAACAAAACTGACACAAGACGATGGCTGAAGAAAATCCGTCAAAATAAACGGCTCAGTTGCAATTTATTTCTTCTGATTTCATCCACAGTTTATTTTCTCTGAATTTATTCTCTTTTTTGTTTAATCTTATCAAAGCGAATCATTTCTTTCTTTTTTTTTTTTTCTTTTAAGTTTCTCTCTGAAGTTTGAGAGCTTAAAAGCCTTTTTAAAGCTTGCTCCTTCTTAGCTTACCGTCTTAGCTTATTCTCTTTAAGTAAGCGTAACAGTGACCCGTATTTCTTTTCTTTTTTTTAAGCTTACTGTTAACAGGGTAGAGAGTCTGTTTTTCATGACCCTTTCCCGTTAACGGATCTGTTTTTCTCAAAGACCACCTTTTCTGTTAGCATCTGTTTCTCTATGACCCTTCCCACCAATTACAGCCGTTTCTCGTTAGCCCTTACCGTTAACAGTGTCTGTTTTTCTCATTGACCTTATCCATTAACAGCATTGAACTTTCTCGTTGACAGAATCTGTTTCTTAGTGGCTTTTCCCGTTAACAGGGTCTGTTTTTCAACAACTTTCATCCGTTAACAGCAGCTGTTTCTCGTTAACCTTTCTACCCCACCAACAGCATCTGTTTCTCGTTAACCATATCTGTTTCTCGTTAACCTTTCTAACCCACTCACAGCATCTATTCTTGTTAATCACATCTGTCTCTCGTTAACCTTTCTAGCCCACTAACAGCATCTGTTTCTCGTTAACCTTTTTACCCCATTCGCAGCATCTATTTCTCGTTAAGCACATCTGTTTCTCGTTAGCCTTTCTACCCCACTAACAGCATCTGTTTCTCGTTAGCCTTTCTACCCAACGAACAGCATTTGTTTCTCGTTAACCATATCTCTCAACACCAGCTGTTTCTCGTTAACCTTTCTACCCTACTAACAGCATCTGTTTCTCGTTAACCTTTTTACCCCACTCGCAGCATCTATTTCTCGTTAACCACATCTGTTTCTCGTTAGCCTTTCTACCCCACTAACAGCATTTGTTTCTCGTTAACCACATCTGTTTCTCGTTAGCCTTTCTACCCCACTAACAGCATCTGTTTCTCGTTAGCCTTTCTACCCAACTAACAGCATTTGTTTCTCGTTAACCATATCTCTCAACACCAGCTGTTTCTCGTTAACCTTCCTACCCTACTAATAGCATCTGTTTCTCGTTAACCATATCTCTCAACACCAGCTGTTTCTCGTTAACCATATCTCTCAACACCAGCTGTTTCTCGTTAACCATATCTCTCAACACCAGCTGTTTCTCGTTAACCATATCTCTCAACACCAGCTGTTTCTCGTTAACCATATCTCTCAACACCAGCTGTTTCTCGTTAACCATATCTCTCAACACCAGCTGTTTCTCGTTAACCATATCTCTCAACACCAGCTGTTTCTCGTTAACCATATCTCTCAACACCAGCTGTTTCTCGTTAACCTTCCTCAGTAACGGCTGTCACCATCCGTTTTCTCCCTACGGTAGGCAGGAAACAAGGCCATTGCATTGTTCTCCTCGTTAACCACCGCACGAACAGCTTGTTCAGCTTTCTTCCCTAAGCTTATCTGTTCACAACCCACGCATCTGTCCAGGAATAGTTCTTCTTTTTCTCTCTCTCTCTCTCTAAGCTTTACCTCGTCTAATGCCTTTCATAAAAGGAAAGCCTCTCTCTCATCTTTTATTAGTCGTAAGCTTACAAGTTAAAAGCTTGCTGGAGCTTAGTGGGTTTTTTTTTTTTTTCTCTCTCCGAAAGCTTGCTCGTTGAATGCCGAATACTGCTTCCTACTTATTTCACCCCTAAGCTTACACGTTTAGACTTTGATTTAGCTTTGTTGTTTCTTCCATAAGCTTATGCGCTAAAAGCTTAATGCGCTTTCATGATTTTTCAATAAGCTTATGCGTCAAAAGCTTAATATTGCTTTCAAGCTTTCATTAAACTTCTAAGCTTAAATCTTCATATGTTGGCTTTATCTTCCTCATAAGTTTTGGAAGTGTGAAAAGCCTGAAGGGAATTTTCTTCCCATAAGCTTGATGAGTCTTTCCTCCCTCTCTCTCTCTCTCTCTCTCTCTCTCTCTCTCTCTCTCTCTCTCTCTCTCTCTCTCTCTCTCTCTCTCTCTCTCTCTCTCTCCGGCTACGGGGGCAATCACACGCCTCCTTCCCTCCACCTCACACACACACACACACACTCCCCCTCAACCCACCCTCCCCACATTATGTCACCCTCGCCCTTGGGGTGTAGAACATACAAACCTCCAGCAACCAGGATCGAACCCGGGACCCCTTGTGCCACAGGCGGGAGTGCTACCGCTAGGCTAGGTGCCTTAGCCTAGCGGTAGCATTCCCGCTTGTGGCACAGGGGTCCCGGGTTCGATCCTGACTGTTGGAGATTTGTATGTTTTATGAAGGTGCGCGTGCATATGCGCTTTATTCGTATATGTGTGTCTGTGTATATATATATATATATATATATATATATATATATATATATATATATATATATATATATATATATATATATATATATATATATATATATATATATATATATATACTGAAGTTGCTGTTTACTACCTCGGAATTCGCAAAAAAACATAAGAATATAGGACGGAGATAGAGGGCAGGAGGGAGGAATGATAATAGCGGTACCTGACGGAGTCGCTGAAGGAGGGGGGCGCGAGGCGTATATATGTGTACGCGTCTATTCGTGGGGAAGTGGGGTAACTATGCAGAAGATCGTGTACGCCCCCCCACGTAAGGACGTGAGTGGAGATGGTTCAAAGCCCTTACTGTGAGGGAAGAGGTCGGCCGCTATCACCAATCTCTCTGGACCAGTATGAGGGAGAGAGAGAGAGAGAGAGAGAGAGAGAGAGAGAGAGAGAGAGAGAGAGAGAGAGAGAGAGGAGGCGGGACGCCCTCCCTACAATATTGGTGTTAGAGTTCCTGTGATTTTTCTTCTTTTTTGATCGTCTTCGGTCTTTCCTGCGGCCGGTGTATGTGGGAGGATGTGAGGGAGGTGTGTGTGGGTGAGAGAGTGTTAGAGGAGGGAGACAGTGGGGGATGGGAGACGAGATGCACACTAACTTGCGTACACATGCACATACACACGCACACGCACCAGCATACACTCACAAGTTGAAATATATATATATATATATATATATATATATATATATATATATATATATATATATATATATATATATATATATATATATATATATCCCTGGAGATAGGGCAGAAATAATACTTCCACGTATTCCCTGCGTGTCGTAGAAGGCGACTAAAAGGGGAGGGAGCGGGGTCTGGAAATCCTCCCCTTCCGTTTTTGATTTTCCAAATGAAGGAACATAGAGGGTAGCCAAGTGAGGATATATCCTCTAAGGCCTCAGTCCTCTATTCTTAACGCTACCTCGCTGATGCGGGAAATAGCGAATATGCATAAAAAAGATTATATATATATATATATATATATATATATATATATATATATATATATATATATATATATATATATATATATATTTATATATATATATATATATATATATATATATATATATATATATATATATATATATATATATATATATATATATATATATATATATATATATATATATATATATATATATTATCCCTGGGGATAGGGGAGAAAGAATACTTCCCACGTATTCCCTGCGTGTCGTAGAAGGCGACTAAAAGGGGAGGGAGCGGGGGGCTGGAAATCCTCCCCTCTCAATTTTCTTTAATTTTCCAAAAGAAGGAACAGAGAAGGGGGCCAGGTCAGGATATTCCCTCAATGGCCCAGTCCTCTGTTCTTAACGCTACCTCGCTAACGCGGGAAATGGCGAATAGTTTGAAAAAAAATATATATATATATATATATATATATATATATATATATATATATATATATATATATATATATATATATATATATATATATATATATATATATATATATATATGTGTGTGTGTGTGTGTGTGTGTGTGTGTGTGTATCGTTATAACTACACAGCTTCTATGGCTATGACGTATTTGATGACGTTATTCGCCATCGGGTTGTCCCCCCCCCCAACATAAGCACTCAGTACCCAGCACTCCAGCCTGACCCACAGCGCCGGGCATGACAACCGATGGCGTCTATGTTCCGGACGACCAATACAGAAGCGCTTCAGTATTTCAGTATAATCCCCATTAGCGACACGGCTTCCACGAACGGGAAGGGAAACCCATTACCAGCCTCTAATTTTAAGGAGCGGGAGACCCCCCCTCTTTCCTTCCCTCCCCTCCTGGAGGCTGCCGAGCGTTCTATAAATACGGGATCCGAAACCACTCCTTCCTTCCTTCCTCCATCTCCTCTCCCACAGCAGACTACTAAGCGATCAGATCATCATGGTATATAATGCTCAAGATTGAGACATCGGATATAAACATCTTCTTACAATGACTCCCGGACTGGTAGGATATTAGGATATATATATATATATATATATATATATATATATATATATATATATATATATATATATATATATATATATATATATATATATATATATATATATATATATATATATATATATTATCCCTGGGGATAGGGGAGAAAGAATACTTCCCACGTATTCCCTGCGTGTCGTAGAAGGCGACTAAAAGGGAAGGGAGCGGGGGGCTGGAAATCCTCCCCTCTCAATTTTTTTTAATTTTCCAAAAGAAGGAACAGAGAAGGGGGCCAGGTGAGGATATTCCCTCAATGGCCCAGTCGTCTGTTCTTAACGCTACCTCTCTAACGCGGGAAATGGCGAATAGTTTGAAAAAAAAAAAAAAATATATATATATATATATATATATATATATATATATATATATATATATATATATATATATATATATATATATATACATATATTTATATATATATATATATGTGTGTGTGTGTGTGTGTGTGTGTGTGTGTGTGTGTGTGTGTGTGTTAGAAACATTATCGGATTCAGCCATGACGTGGGTCGCTTAGTGAGTACCAGATGATGGGTGTTGGGTCGCTCAGCGAGTACCAGATGAGGGGTGGTGGGTCGTATGGAGAGCACCAAATGAGGGGTGGTGAGTCGCTTCGTAAGTACCGGATGAGGGGTGGTGGGTCACACGGAGAGTACCAAAGGAGGAGGGGCGGTGGGTCGCTTCAGGTTAGGTCATCAAGTCATGATGGCCTCCTCCCAACGTCCCTTGATGTCCCATCGGGAGCCAGCAGAGGCTGCAGACGAGGCCCAGCCAGTGAACAAGTCGATGGCTAGACCTCTCTGCTTTAACTATGTATTGTGTACCTGGGTAAAGGACGTTCCGTTTTCTTTCTTTCTTTCTTTTTTTCGACCTCTGGTCAGAGGAAGATACTGTAGGTAGCTTTATTTCCTTAAATCTAACGGAGGGATGAAATCATGGATTTGAATAACATGCATGGCTCACCTTGTCTCATGCAGAACAGGGGCCCCTCTAGGAGGAGAGAGAGCGAGAGAGGGTGCGGCCCGGGCCACTCAACTCCATCACTAGCGGTGGTGACCCGGGTCTTTGGCCTCCTTCCACGGGGCTTTCACAGGCACGAGGATTTGCTCTCTGGTCTGGTCATGTAATCTTGCCTTCCCTCCTCCACGTCACTAGGAGCGTCCCCTTGAGTCCAAGAGACGTATGATATGTGATGTGGCTTCGTGGCTCAGTGAGCGACTGTGGGATCACTCAGAAACCTTGGATTATCTGAGGCTAGCGGCCGTGAGGAGGAGTAGCTGCTGCCACAGACACGCATACACACACTCACACACACACACACCCGTGCCAGGAAGGGAGCCGTCACACACCCCTGCCAATAGCGGGAGCGGCCGTCGCACAGGAGTGGGAAGCCGTCACATTAACCCGTGCCAGCCGCGTCACACGTAACGTTCACGCCAGCAGTTGAGACAGCCGTCACACACACACCCACCCACAGCCAGTAGTGGGGCAGCCGTCACACACACGCCCACAGCCAGTAGTGGGGCAGCCGTCACACACGCCCGCCCACGCGCGGCACAGTATCTCCCCCGACCAAATGAATCACTCCGAAAGCTGACGCCAAAAACTCACGGGCGAGCGGGAAAAAATCCTGGAATCCATGTCAGACGGCCGACGCTGCAAAACGCTCTCCCATCCACCAGGCGACGAGGGCTAGACCCAGTTTTCATCTGGAGTGATCCATCAAGTCACTCAAACACATCACTTCCAGGTCTCCCGCAGCAGCTGGACCGTACTCACTCCTGCTGACATCGTATGAGGATCGTCTCTCTCTCTCTCTTGCTGTTGCTGCTGGGGTTTTGAGGAGGAGGAGGAGGAGGAGGAGGTAGGGAAACTGACGAGGAAAGGGGGGAGGGACGTGTGTCCGTCAAACGGAGACTGCCCGTAACAACTCAGCCGCTTTGTATGTTATGCGAGTAATTTGTCGTCCCGACCAGCGCGCGCGTCGTCCACGGACACTGCCAACAATTATTCACGATCCTCCTGTGTTTCCCCCCACTTGCTCGGCTGTCACTTGCTCGGCCAATGGGAGGGTCGTTCATTCAAAGTTCACTTCGAACAGTCACAAAACTTATACCGTGTTTCTCATTGTGTGATCTTACGTGCTTGCTTCCTTGGTCCTCACATTTTTATACACGAATAAGAAGAAAAGATGGCGGGGGGGAAAACATCACCATGATGGAAAGGTTGTCAGGAAGATCATGATCCCTGGCAGGTAAGGCGTCACCACGGGCGTGGGCGGAAGGGTTTGATCAAGGTGGGCGAGGGGAGAACGCGGGCCGAAGCGAGAGCGTCCAGGGCCGGGGGCCGCAGCCAAACGCGAGCGTCCGTCCACCTTCCCCCACCTCGCGAGGGCAACTGACGCGCGCCAACCTAGCGAGGTCACATTTCTCAGGCTCGGTGGCAGTCGGGGGAGATCTGCGTGACGCCTAAATGCCTCTTTTCCACTACTACATCTTCTCTTGCCCCCCCCTCACCCCACTCTTCCTCCTCCACCCACCACCACCACCACCTCTCCCTCCTTCCCCTTAACCCCCTCCTTCTCCTCCTCCTCCTCCTCTTTATTTTTGCACCACCTCCTCTCCACTCGTACGTTTTCTCTTGCCCTTTGAAGCCCTTTCTGGATAATGATGTCCTTGATAGATAGTTACGAGGCAGCCGGGACGAGGGGGAGATACACTTATCTCCTGAGCGGAATGAGAATTGCGTTGTGGGTTTCAGATCCAAGGGACGCCGAGGGAGGTTGACCTCTGAGACGCCACTGTTTGTTTGATAGGTCGTTTCGGTGGCAACGGGTCGGTCTTAGTTGCTGGAACCCGGAGCAATAATCACAACGATTACCATTCTTCTTGTAAAAATAGCTTCGCCTTTTCCAGACAATATATATATATATATATATATATATATATATATATATATATATATATATATATATATATATATATATATATATATATATATATATATATATATATATATATATATTGGTCTATGTCTTTTTTCTTTCAAGAAGATTGACCAAAACTGAACACAATTTTCAAATGGCTTGTAAAGAGTGAGGATAATTTCCTTAGATTTTAATTCGAAAGCCCTTCTTCTGAATACAAGAATATTTTTGCTCTTTTCACTGTTTCTCTGAACGGCTTCCTCGGCTTTTAGGTCACCACTGGTTATCAAGCCCAAGTCTTTTTTCCTCATTTACCTATTGTGGCTCCACAGATTTCCTTCTGCAGTTTGCCTTCACGTTTTCACTACTAGTGTGTTAAGCTTTGCCTTTACCGATAACAGAACTTCATTTTCCACCTGTGAGCCTAATCCATCAGTCTGTCTAAAGCAGTTTGAAGCTGCAGACCTTCAGTTTCAGTTGAGGATTTATATCCCAGATCAGTAGGATCTACGAATCTCCATATCCTACAGTGCTACCCAATATCAATACCATTAATGTCCATGAGAAAGTGAGCCAGTTCCAAAACTGATCACTGTGGCACACCACTTGTTACGTCAACCTATTATGAGGCTTGACCATAATGGCGTCTCTTTATTTACTGCCTGTCAGCCAGTTTCCTAACCATTGTCGTACAATAATGCAATATTGAAGGGTTTTGAAAATCGTGGTTAATGTCATCAACTGCTTTATTTTCATCATTTATATTGCTTATATCGTAAAAGAAATCATATAGATTTGTCAGACAAAATCGATTTCGTCAAAAACAGTAGTTTATAATTTTGTCCCGAAGGTTAGTTTCTATAAGTTTTCCTAAAAAAGACGTTCGACTAGTTAGGCGATATTTTACGAGCAATGACTTATTACCTTTTTTTTTGAATATTGGTATTGCATTGGCAAACTTCCAATCACCCGGAACTCTCCCAGTAGTTAGTGACTTTAAAAAGAGCAGACAAGGGCTAAACTATCTCATTTTTCTCCTCTTTCATTGCCTCCGGATAGCATTTATCAGGTCCTGCCGTTTTGTTTACTTTTATTCCGTTTGCTGCTTATGGTATGTCTTCAACTTCTTTGTCGATAGGTTGCAGCATGTTCTCCTATCTCAGCGATGAAACTGGACTTGGAACATGAGTTGTGTCTTCAACCGCATATACAGATGCAAAAGTCAGTTAAGATACCTTTCATAGCTTAGATGTCTTGAACTAAGATATCGTTTTATGTAATAAATCGATTAACTGACTGTGTAATGACTCCCTTGCTTCTAACATACTTATAAAATTCCTAAGGTATTCTTTTGATATTTTCTGCAATATACGTTTCATGCCAAATTCAACTTTTGTCTTATAAGTCTTTTTGCTTCACTACGTAATTCTATTCTATTTTCTCGCATTGATTATTACGCCTCTCTGTCTTCTATATGTATTACTTTCTTAACTCCATAAAACATTATCCTAGGGTTGAATAATTACATTATGTTTCGCATTATTTAACTGGGCTTGGATATGGAGATGTACGTGAGACCTAAGTCAAAGTTTGTATGTACACACAGCACAAAAACAATCTTCTTTACACCAGTAAATAACAGGTTTTCAGATCACCCGGTACCTTTTAATTTCGTCCTTGTCATATTATATAACTCTTAAAGTGCAAAGATCGTTTTTGTGCCTTGTGCACCTGACGAACCCACATGTAAATGGGAGGGGATTAACGGTGATAGACGGGTAGGGTAAATAGATAGTGATACCTCAATTTCGATATCCTTCATCAACTCCCGCTCTTCAATTTGCCACTTGGCTTCGAGAGACTTCACTTGCCTTTGCCTACCGTCAACCCATGCACCTCAGGAGGATCTTGTTGGCCAGTAGCCTCAGCACTTATGTTGTCGGTAGCCGTCGTTCAATGGCCTGGTTTACTACCACCATCCCCAGGCGACGCATATAAGTGGCTGTTCCAAATCCATACACATACTGGTTACGTCTGCCAAAAACTTGTACACCAGTCCACCCCCACTCACTGTAGACCTTACCCCTCATATTGCAATAACCTGTGCATTCTCTATCCTCGTCTTTTACCGTTCCCTATACTTTTAATGATGGGGAAACTCTTGATCAGTCACAAAATCGATCTTGTGTATGTCACTCGCGAAGCCAACGAAGAGGATTGGAACGTTAGACTAAAGTGTTTTGGAACTTAGTTACCACAGCATGTACAGGAGACTCATGTTAGGAGTGGAGTCAAAGACAGAAATCGTTTGGATGAGGCTAGCTAGGGTCATCTGGCGGGAACCTGAATACATGGAACTTGAGGATGGAATGATGTGGCGTTAGATTCGGATACAGACCACTAGGGTACAATACTGTTCTGGAACTCGAAGGCCAAAGATTAGTGGTTGATGCCTGAGGGCAAGAGCCTTGAGGAAGAAATTAGAATCAGCAATCTTGAGTTGAATCCTTCGGGTTTAACACGAAGCTAGCAGCTGTGATGTCACAAAAGGGAGAGTATGAACTGGAAACATGTGGCTGGAATACGAACGAACTGCTGATGTATAGATCTTGTGCGATGAATGAAGTTGGTTGGACTTCGAAGGCGGGATCTCTAGAATTTGTAAATGGATGTTCGACCTGAAACTGGGATCTCGAACCTTTGATAAAATTCTGAAAAGAGGACTGGTACGTGAAACTTTTCCTCTGGCTTAGAAATTAAGAAAAAAAAAAAAAGACTGTGAAAAAAACAAACTCAGAAACTTGCTCTTCGTTTTTGAAGTTCTTTCGGAAAAGTTTGGAGAGTGTTTGGGATGGATTTAAAGATAATGGGAGGTAGAAATTGATATGTGTCATCTGAAGAAGAGAAAGAAGAAATAAAAAGCAAAAGTTGCAAGCCTGGATCATGGAAGATAAGATGGTCGTCCGTGGATGTCAAAACCAGGAATGGGTTTGAAGAATGGGGAAATAACTTCTGCTTTTATGAAAACACAAAATACAAGTGATGAAGGAGGAAACTGATTACCCGGAACTGAAGCAGATAAACATGAACTTGTAATATCAGACTTGAAACTAAAAGATCTTGTTTTGGATATGGACATAAGATAAAGGAAGGAGAAGAGATGGATATGCTTTCCTTAAGAACCCTGAAAATCTCAAAAAAAAAAAAGAAAATAGAATGACCTCGGCTAGTGAGACCTAGAGATGTGGGCACAACTGAGAGAGAAGGAATTAAAATTCTGATCGCTCATCATAAGAGTTGGTAGCCTGGGCCTCGTGACGGATTGAGTCCTGGAATCTCAGCCAAGGAACTTGAAATTCCAGGACTAATATACAACTTCAGACGTTTGAGCCTGGAAAACTGGCAATTAGATCCCCGGTGCTTTGATAACCGAGACGGAACAGCAGGTGGATGGAGCAGGAGCATCAGACCAGATACATGAGGGTAAACGGGAAAAACATGAGACATCCTATTTTACGTTCCAGTCTTGGATGTAAAAAATTGGAATTCATTTGTAGCTTAATATTGCGACTGGGAGGTATAAAGAGTAAATATTTTACCGCAGGGACTGTAAATCTTCGCCGTTTGGTTGGTAGTGAGATATAACCATTTCATCGGGAGATGGAAAGCACAAGACGAAGCCTGAGTGGTGGACAGTCGACCCTGGAGCGAAATCTATGTTCGCTTGCTCGAGGCTGGGAGATTAAAGTGAAACCAGGACACGTGAGGATAGAGGCCTCTGAAACACACAGCCCGGACCTAAGGGCAGAGAGTTGAAATCCTGAAGCCTGAGAGGCACCCAGAGATAGTGTGCGCTGGAAACTGGAATGTGATCAGTAAGTTTTGGATTGTAGCCCAGGATCCATATTTGAGACTTTGAGTGTCGGAGACTTAGTCCCAAGAGATGGACCTTATCGCAAATGAACATCTGGACGAACAATTCATTAAGGCTGACTCTGGAACGATATATTGGCGCCTAAGAACAACAAAACTGCAACGACGAAATTCCAGCTTCTAAGATAAGAATTCACAAACTCAGTGCAGAAAGTACTGCCCTGAAACTGGAAGGCTGGATTTTGCAACTGTTGAGTTATTCACTTAGAATGTGAGGGGAGTCGAATACTGGTGACCACACCCACTGGAATTGTGGGATGTACTAAGACATCTGGAACTTAAGACCTCAAGCATCTGAACATGACCCAATAATTTAGGGACCTGGAACAAAAACATGGAAGACAGAACCTGAAAAAATTCCAAGTATTATATGAAATTGCTTCATATCTGTAGTGATGGAGTCATCTTCCAATTCCAGACCAAAAACTATTTTCTTTTAAGATTTTCAACACAAAATTAGGTCTTTGGATCACACAGTTAGAGCTTAAGGACTATATCCGATTAGGATGCTGAGCTTCAAAAATATGATTTGGAATTATAAGTTCTGCTCCTTGAACTTTTAGTAAGTTAATCTAGAAAAAAGGAAAGGAAAAACCCTGGAGCCGCACCCTAAGGCGCAGACTTTATATGAAAGTCTGGAAACCTCGACCGAAAATTTGAACGTATAATTTTGATCATAAATGAGGAAAAAAAAAACCTTGAGATAGTGGATGGGAAACTTTCGTCCGTAACCGAGGGTACAGCCTGGAACTGTACTGGAAAGTAGAATTCTTTTTCTAGTAAGCCGGAGTTTGTAACACAGACGTGGACCCTCAAAAAAAGAAATCGTTCCAGCAACTATAAGAAGGAATTCCATGGGGTCTTCATTGCCTGGAAATAGGACTAAGAAAAAAAGAATGACATTTGGTGCCTGGAAATAATAACGTAATCCAAAATACTGGAAACCAGATCTCCCAAACCTTTAGTGTGTAAAGACCAAAACCATGGAGAGTTAAACCTGGAATTAAAGGGATAGCACCCTAACTGCTGGGTACAATAACCTAATTCAAAGAGCTGACAGGTGGAATGGTGGAGGGGAAACTTGAGAACTGGGACTGAACATTTAGGGCGACGTCTCAAACATGAATAAATAATTTTGAGGCAACAGTGTTGCCCGGGGTTCTGTGAATTGGTGTTCTGTTTCCTGTGAGTAAACTCTGGAACTTAAAACCTTAGAACTCCCACCATAAAGCTTTGAAGCCACACTTATTTCAAGCTGGGAGATAGAAACGGAGTCTGGAATTTCTGACGTGTTCGACGAAGCCTGAAAACTGGAAGTTGTCTTAAGTAATGGAACATAGTGACACCATCTGAGAATTAGAAGTTAGAGATGAGGGCTTTCCACATGAGGAAGACTTTAGAGGTTACGATCAGGTGACTAAGCTATGAATCTTGAAAGCCAAGGTATGGAAGATGAAAATGGTGAAGCTGGAATATAGGAGTTATGAATGGGTCTTGAGAAAACTGATAGATGGAAGTTGCTAGGTGAGACTTGGAAATCATGCTGGTTCTAGGATACCAAAAGTTATATGGTTCCAGAATCCTCAGGGCTACAGAATTCTTCCAGGATCCTCAGGGATAGTTCTTCCAGGATTCTAAGGGACAGTTCTTCCAGGATCCTCAGGGATAGTTCTTCCAGGATTCTAAGGGACAGTTCTTCCAGGATCCTCAGGGATAGTTCTTCCAGGATTCTAAGGGATAGTTCTTCCGGGATTCTAAGGGATAGTTCTTCCAGGATTCTAAGGGACAGTTCTTCCAGGATCCTCAGGGATAGTTCTTCCAGGATTCTAAGGGACAGTTCTTCCAGGATCCTCAGGGATAGTTCTTCCAGGATTCTAAGGGATAGTTCTTCCGGGATTCTAAGGGATAGTTCTTCCAGGATTCTAAGGGATAGTTCTTCCAGGATCTTAAGGGATAGTTCTTCCAGGATCTTAAGGGACGGTTCTTCCAGGATTCTAAGGGATAGTTCTTCCAGGATCTTAAGGGATAGTTCTTCCAGGATCTTAAGGGATAGTTCTTCCAGGATCTTAAGGGATAGTTCTTCCAGGATCTTAAGGGATAGTTCTTCCAGGATCTTAAGGGATAGTTCTTCCAGGATCTTAAGGGATAGTTCTTCCAGGATCTTAAGGGACGGTTCTTCCAGGATTCTAAGGGATAGTTCTTCCAGGATCTTAAGGGATAGTTCTTCCAGGATCTTAAGGGACGGTTCTTCCAGGATTCTAAGGGATAGTTCTTCCAGGATCTTAAGGGATAGTTCTTCCAGGATCTTAAGGGATAGTTCTTCCAGGATCTTAAGGGATAGTTCTTCCAGGATCTTAAGGGATAGTTCTTCCAGGATCTTAAGGGATAGTTCTTCCAGGATCTTAAGGGATAGTTCTTCCAGGATCTTAAGGGATAGTTCTTCCAGGATCTTAAGGGATAGTTCTTCCAGGATCTTAAGGGATAGTTCTTCCAGGATCTTAAGGGATAGTTCTTCCAGGATTCTAAGGGATAGTTCTTCCAGGATCTTAAGGGATAGTTCTTCCAGGATCTTAAGGGATAGTTCTTCCAGGATCTTAAGGGATAGTTCTTCCAGGATCTTAAGGGATAGTTCTTCCAGGATCTTAAGGGACGGTTCTTCCAGGATTCTAAGGGAGAGTTCTTCCAGGATCTTAAGGGATAGTTCTTCCAGGATCTTAAGGGACGGTTCTTCCAGGATTCTAAGGGAGAGTTCTTCCAGGATCTTAAGGGATGGTTCTTCAAGGATCCTAAGGGACGGTTCTTCCAGGATCCTAAGGGATAGTTCTTCCAGGATCTTAAGGGATAGTTCTTCCAGGATCTTAAGGGATAGTTCTTCCAGGATCTTAAAGGATAGTTCTTCCAGGATCTTAAGGGACGGTTCTTCCAGGATTCTAAGGGATAGTTCTTCCAGGATCTTAAGGGATAGTTCTTCCAGGATCTTAAGGGATGGTTCTTCAAGGATTCTAAGGGAGAGTTCTTCCAGGATCTTAAGGGATAGTTCTTCCAGGATCTTAAGGGATAGTTCTTCCAGGATCTTAAGGGATAGTTCTTCCAGGATCTTAAGGGATAGTTCTTCCAGGATCTTAAGGGATAGTTCTTCCAGGATCTTAAGGGATAGTTCTTCCTGGATTCTAACGGATAGTTCTTCCACCTAAGGGATAGGCTTACAGTCTGAGAGGCAAATGACTAAAAGGGCTCCTTGAAGAGGGACATTAAGAAGAAAACTGGAATGATGATAATGACTCCATCATTGGAAATGGTCACAGCTCGAGATATGCATCCAGATGAAGATAATCACAACCACTAGAAGCCTTAAACCAAGGCACGTTTCCAGTGGAACATCCAGCACTGACAGGACCGAGGCACGACACTGTAAGGGGACCGCCCGGGAATTCCAGCGAGCGGAACCTTAGAGGCAGAGAGACAGAAATATGAATTATTACGCTGGCACAAAATGGAAAACAAAAATAAGAAAGAGGAAGAGATTCTGGAGGAAAGCAAGAGAGAGAGAGAGAGAGAGAGAGAGAGAGAGAGAGAGAGAGAGTATATATATATATATATATATATATATATATATATATATATATATATATATATATATATATATATATATATATATATATATATATATATATATATATATATACATGCAACGACACAAATGTGTGTTTATGTATGAGTGTGCATGAGGTCTCGTGAATGTACATGTATACATTTAAGTTCTAAGTGTACACATCCCGTAAATGTGTATACATGATCTTTTACTACTTAAAAGAATAAGATGAATTTGTCACATATGACCTTAAGTCAGCAAAAAAAAAAATAAAAAAAATAAAATGACGCTCATTATCACAAAAGACATGTAAAAAACAAACTTTTATATAACGCTAAAATAAAAAAAAAAGTTTCGTTGAAAAAAAAGAAAAACAAGAAAGCAACAAGACATCATTTAACTCTGTGAGTCCCTGAACATCACACACTTTTGAGAAACTGCTCATAATTATTCCACACACATATATATATATATATTTAAATGTATCAAAACTTCAGCTGGTGCTGGTGGGTCTAGAGGAAACGCTGAGGGAGGAGAGGAACCCTACCCAACCCAACCTCCCTCTCCAACACTAGAACAACCAAGATAATGCCGGTAATTTCTTCTTCAACTCCTCCTCCTTAAATCCCACCTCCACCTCACCCTCCAACGAGTAAGGTCAACTTTCAGCGAGGAGACCAGCAGGAAAAAAACTTTTTAACATTTTCTTGTAATTACACCCCCTTGTTGCTCCAGCTTCCTCCATCCATATACCAGAAGCGAAAAGAGTTGTGGTTATGGGATATATATGTATATATGTATATATATATACACACACACACACACACACACATATATATATAGATATATATATATATATATATATATATATATATATATATATATATATATATATATATATATATATATATATATATATATATTTCTATGAGTCCACGGGGAAAACGAAACACGAAAAGCTCCCAAGTGCACTTTCGTGTAATAATCACATCATCAGGGGAGACACAAGAGAGAAATATAAGTCAGTTGATATACATCCAAGAGACGAAGCTAGGACGCCATTTGGTAAACATATATATATATGTGTGTGTGTGTGTGTGTGTGTGTGTGTGTGTGTGTGTGTGTGTGTGTGTGGTTAAAGCCGTCTAGCAGGGGATTTCACACGTCACAAGCACACTACCATTCCTTTCTAATCCGTCAAGTTTTAAAGTTCTTCAAAATAGCTTACAACCATCAGTTGATCTAGCACCTCAGAGGTGTTCGTCGGCGCTGTCACTGCCAGAGCCGCCATACGCGCTACGCGTGTCTACCCCCTCCCCCAGAGCTGTTTACCACCACGCCCCTCCGCGCCGCCCTTGTAGTCTCTGAGAGACCCAGGTTGTCTTGGGGGTTGTAACATTGCCACATGCCCCTAAGGCCGATGTAGGGTAGGGGGTAGAGAGAGAGAGAGAGAGAGAGAGAGAGAGAGAGAGAGAGAGAGAGAGAGAGAGAGAGAGAGAGAGAGAGAGAGAGAGAGAGGTGGTGGGTGGCTCGGGAAAAAAGTCTCTCTCTCTCTCTCTCTCTCTCTCTCTCTCTCTCTCTCTCTCTCTCTCTCTCTCTCTCTCTCTCTCTCTCTCTCTCTCTCTCTCTCTCTCTCTCTTTCCTTTTTCCCCCCCTTTCTTTTCCCAGCCCTCCAGCGGGGTGGTCAATAGAGACAGACGCGTCCACCACCATGACGCTTAAGGGGGAGGGGGAGGGGGGGCCCCTCAAAGTCCCCTCCTTCCCCCTCCCTCCTTCCCTCCTCCCAGCATCACCGCCCGCCCTGTACCGGGCACAAAGGGTCGGAAATTAGAATATTTCACGACCAGGGAAAACATGCCGACGCTTGGCTTAGTGTTCAGGGATTACGTTGTAAGGATATGAATGAGGGGAGAGAGAGAGAGAGAGAGAGGAGAGAGAGAGAGAGAGAGAGAGAGAGAGAGAGAGATGGGGGGTGGGGGGACAATGTCATGTTATCTAACCCACTCCTGATTTATGAGGTAAAAGAGAGATGAGCAGAGAAAATATATCGATGAGGTTCAGGATGGTATACGATTACGTTTTTGTGGGAGGTGAATAATGAGAGGAGGACAGTGAGTGTGAGAGGGGCGGCTGTGGAAGCAGTAACAAACAAAAGAGATGTGAAAAAGAGATTGAATGGGTGTTTTCTTAAAGGAAAGCTCCATGAGTCAGATGATGAAATAAACGTAGTATATTTGCAACGAGGTGAAATGCAGTCACATTGAATGAAGTGGTGAAAAGAGACGAGGTTGTGAAACCCTTGCGGAAGATGAAGTGCGGCAATGTTGGGAGTGGATGGGACTGCAGTAGAATTTCCCAAAGGAAGAGGATGACGGCTGTTCATTGGTTAGTCAGGCTGTTTGACGATGCTATTGGCCACGGTGAGGTGACTGAGGACTGGTGGAGTACATGTACTCTTATGAGGAGGACTGAAATACAAGGCAAAGCATACGGGAGGCTGATGACTTAGAGGACTGGTGTCATCCAGAGAGTATCTGACTTAGGAGCAATGTGGCTCATGGGGAAGGTAGTAAAGTTTGTGTGAACAAGGTATTTTCTCTGAGTAATGTGTGGACATAAATACTTGAAGAAAGCAAGCGAGTGACATGTCTGTGGCATTTAGGCATCTTGAGAAAGTGTATGACAAGGATGACAGAGGCGTTCTGTGGACTGTACCACGAACATCTGGGGCAAATGGATAATCATCAAATGCAATAAGGAGTACTTGCTGGAGAGCAAGGCACGTATGTGTAGGAGGGAGGGATGAGTCTTCCTCAGTAGAACAGATGAAAGGACACACCGTAGCATAATGCCCAACCACTCCAAATGTACTCACAACCTAACGACCCAACTCAAACTCGTTACCTACAGTGCGAACCTGATGAGTAGAAGTCTCGTCGTGGAAAACAGTTTCATTCGTCATTAGAATTCCCCTCTGGACTTCTCACTTAGTTTATGAATTCGTCTGTCAGTAACGAAGATGTAAACGCCTGAATAACATAATGTATGTGGGAGGGGAAGGAAGGCGTCATCATCATCATCACCACCCTCTCAAGACGTATCAAAGTTGCATCTCCAACACGGCACACCCAAGTTGCATTACGAAGTCCAAACCACTGAACAAGACAGCAGATGGTAAGCTGAGTAGAGATACTCAGATAGAGCCAAGATCTACCAAAAGCCTTCACGTATCCAGAGGTACTCCATACCCGAGACATGCGATCTTCGATCACCCTGCAGAACACGGGACGAGATCGAAGTCTACATCACCCTAACCAGCAGACAGAGTCTAGATCTGGAGACACTGGATTTCTCTCCACTGGCCCGTATAGCGTCGCTCCTTCCACGTCACTCTGGCTGCTCCTACTCTCGCTCTGGCCACGCCACTCGCTCGCTTCTCCTCCAGTATGTAGGCTACTCAGATCCTACTTCTCCTCCAGTATGTAGGCTACTCAGATCCTACCTGTCCTCCAGTATGTAGGCTCCTCAGATCCTACTTCTCCTCCAGCATGTAGGCGTCTCAGATCCTACTTCTCCTCCAAGCATGTAGGCTCCTCAGATTTATATATAAAAATTTTAAAATTTATATTTATTATATTTTATATATATATTTTTATTATAATATATATTATATATTATATATACATCAAGACACAAATGTGTGTTTATGTATGGTGTGCATGAGGTTTTTCTCGTGAATTACATGTTACATTTAAGTTCTAAGTGTACACATCCCCAAAAAATGTATACCTGATCTTTTTTATTAAAAGAATAAGATGAATTTGTCACATAGACCTTAAGTCAGCAAAAAAAAAAAAAAAAAAAAAAAAAATAAAAAAGACGCTCATTATCCAAAAACATGTTTAAAAAAAAAAAAAAAACTTTTAATAAAGCTAAAATAAAAAAAAAAAAAAAATTTTGTTGAAAAAAAAAAAAAAAAAAAAACAAGAAAGCAACAAGAATCATTTAACTCTGTGAGTCCCTGAACATCCACATTTTGAGAAAAAATGTCATAATTATTTCCCCACCAAAATATATATATATATTTTTTAAAGTTCAAAATTCAGCTGGTGCTGGTGGGTTAGAGGAAACGCTGGGGAGGAGGGAACCCCCACCCAACCAACCCCCCCTCCAAAAACTAGAACAACCCAAAATATTGGGGTAATTTTTTCTTAACTCCTCCTCCTTAAATCCCACCTACCTCACCCTCCAACGAGTAAAGGGCAACTTTCGCGAGGAGACCAGCAGGAAAAAAAATTTTTAAATTTTTTGTAATTACCCCCCTGTTGCTCCGTTCCTCCCCATATCCAGAAGCGAAAAAGAGTTTTTGTTTAGGGATATATTGTATATTTTTTTATTATATATATAAAAAAAAAAAATTATATATTTTATATATTTTATATTTTTATTTATTTATATTATATATATATATATATTTTATATATATAATATATATATATATAATATATTTTTATGAGGGCCACGGGGAAAACGAAACACGAAAAGCTCCCAAATTGCATTTCGTGTAATATCACTCTAGGGGAGACACAAAAAAAAAAGAAATATTTAAAAATCAGTTGATATACATCCAAAAGGGCGAAGCTGGGCCATTTGGTAAAATATTTTTATTTTTTTTTTGTGTGTGTGTGTGTGTGTGGTGTGTGTGTGGGTTAAAACCCTCTAGCAGGGGATTTCACACGTCACAAGCACCCTCATTCCTTTCAACCGTTTAAGTTTTAAAAATTCTTCAAAAAAAGCTTCACCATCAGTTGATCTGACCCCAGAGGTTTTTGTCGGGGCTGTACGCCAGAGCCGCCATACGCGTAGCGGTCTACCCCCTCCCCAGAGTTTTTACCCCACGCCCCTCCGCGCCCCCCTTGTAGTCTTGAGAGACCCAGGTTGCTGGGGGTTGTAACTTTGGCCAAATGCCCAAGGCGATGTAGGGTAGGGGGTAGAGAGGAGAGAAGAGAGGAGAGAGGAAGAGAGAGAGAGATGAGAGAGATGAGAGAGAAAAGAGGAGAGGAGAGAGAGAGAGAGAGAGAGAGGAGAGGTGGTGGGTGGCTCGGGAAAAAAGTCTTCTCTCTCTCTCTCTCTCTTTTCTCTCTCTCTTCTCTTTTTCCTCTTCTCTCTTCTCTCTTCTCTCTCTCTCTCTCTCTCTCTCTCTCTCTTTCTTTTCCCCCCTTTCTTTTCCCGCCCTCCAGCGGGGTGGTCAATAGAGACAGACGCGTCCACCACCATGACGCTTAAGGGGGAGGGGGAGGGGGGGCCCTCAAGTCCCTCCTTCCCCTCCCCCCTTTCCCCTCCTCCCAGCATCACCGCCCGCCCTGTACCGGGCACAAAGGGTCGGAAATTAGAATATTTCACGACCAGGGAAAACATGCCGGACGCTTGGTTTTGTAGTTTCAGGGATTACGTTGTAAGGATATTGAATGAGGGGAGGAGAAGAGAGAGAGAGGAGAGAGAAAAGGGGAGATGATGAGAAAAGGGGAGAGAGGAGAGAGAGAGATGGGGGGTGGGGGGACAATGTCATGTTATCAAACCCCCACTCCTGTTTTTATGGAGGTAAAGGAGATGAGCAGAAAAAAATATATCGATGAGGTTCAGGATGGTATACGATTACGTTTTTGGGGGAGGTGAATAATGAGAGGAGGACAGTTTGAGTGTGAGAGGGGCGGCTGTGGAAGCAGTAACAAACCCAAAAGAGATGTGAAAAGAGATTGAATGGGTGTTTTCTTAAAGGAAAGCCCCAATGAGTCAGATGATGAAATAAACGTAGTATATTTGCAACGAGGTGAAATGCAGTCACATTGAATGAAGTGGTGAAAAGGGGCGAGGTTGTGAAACCCTTGCGGAAAGATGAAGTGCGGAAATGTTGGGAGTGGATGGGACTGCAGTAGAATTTCCAAAGGAAGAGGATGCGGTGCTGTTCATTGGTTAGTCAGGCTTTTTGCGATGTATTGGCCACGGTGAGGTGACTGAGGACTGGTGGAGTACATGTACTCTTATGAGGAGGACTGAAATACAAGGCAAAGCATACGGGAGGCTGATGACTTAGAGGACTGGTGTCATCCAGAGAGTATCTGACTTGGGAGCAATGTGGCTCATGGGGAAGGTAGTAAAGTTTGTGTGAACAAGGTATTTTCTCTGAGTAATGTGGGGACAGAAATACTTGAAGAAAGCAAGCGAGTGACATGTCTGTGGCATTTAGGCACCTTGAGAAAGTGTATGACAAGGATGACAGAGGCGTTCTGTGGACTGTACCACGAACATCTGGGGCAAATGGATGATCATCAAATGCAATAAGGAGTACTTGCTGGAGAGCAAGGCACGTATGTGTAGGAGGGAGGGATGAGTCTTCCTCGGTAGAGCAGATGAAAGGACACACCGTAGCATAATGCCCAACCACTCCAAATGTACACACAACCTAACGACCCAACTCAAACTCGTTACCTACAGTGCGAACCTGATGAGTAGAGGTCTCGTCGTGGAAAACAGTTTCATTCGTCATTAGAATTCCCCTCTGGACTTCTCACTTAGTTTATGAATTCGTCTGTCAGTAACGAAGATGTAAACGCCTGAATAACATAATGTATGTGGGAGGGGAAGGAAGGCGTCATCATCATCATCACCACCCTCTCAAGACGTATCAAAGTTGCATCTCAAACACGGCACACCCAAGTTGCATTACGAAGTCCAAACCACTGAACAAGACAGCAGATGGTAAGCTGAGTAGAGATACTCAGATAGAGCCAAGATCTACCAAAAGCCTTCACGTATCCAGAGGTACTCCATACCCGAGACATGCGATCTTCGATCACCCTGCAGAACACGGGACGAGATCGAAGTCTACATCACCCTAACCAGCAGACAGAGTCTAGATCTGGAGACACTGGATTTCTCTCCACTGGCCCGTATAGCGTCGCTCCTTCCACGTCACTCTGGCTGCTCCTACTCTCGCTCTGGCCACGCCACTCGCTCGCTTCTCCTCCAGTATGTAGGCTCCTCAGATCCTACTTCTCCTCCAGTATGTAGGCTACTCAGATCCTACCTGTCCTCCAGTATGTAGGCTCCTCAGATCCTACTTCTCCTCCAGCATGTAGGCGTCTCAGATCCTACCTGTCCTCCAGTATGTAGGCTCCTCAGATCCTACTTCTCCTCCAGCATGTAGGCGTCTCAGATCCTACTTCCCCTCCAGCATGTAGGCTCCTCAGATCCTACTTCTCCTCCAGCATGTAGGCTCCTCAGATCCTACTTCTCCTCCAGCATGTAGGCGTCTCAGATCCTACTTCTCCGTCTGTGTCTTTTTTCCTAAATCGGCGGATGGGCTCTACATGTTATGTCTTTCTCTACATCAACAGGTGGAATTAGGCCAGAGAGCTCCAGCCGGAATCAGTGAACGGCGGGCTGCCGAAGGTAGAGAGGCGTGTGGCACACCAGATGCTCGACAGTCTATCCATAAAAAAAGATTTACTTTGATCCTCACTGGCCAGAGGCCTGCACCAACCACCGCGCCTGTAGTGTCCTTCTTCATTCTCTAAATTGCCATGTTGTGATTTTCTCGAATTCATCAAGGGATTAAGATAAAACAGTAGATAAATAGAATATATACATATATATATATATATATATATATATATATATATATATATATATATATATATATATATATATATATATATATATATATATATATATATATATATATATATATATATATATATATATATATATATATATATATATATATATATATATATATATATATATATATATATATATATATATATATATATATATATATATATATATATATATATATATATATTCTTTTCTTTCATACTATTCGCCATTTCCCGCGTTAGCAAGGTAGCGTTAAGAACAGAGGACTGGGCCTTTGAGGGAATATCCTCACCTGGCCCCCTTCTCTGTTCCTTCTTTTGGAAAATTAAAAAAAAAAAAAAACTGAGAGGGGAGGATTTCCAGCCCCCCGCTCCCTCCCCTTTTAGTCGCCTTCTACAACACGCAGGGAATACGTGGGAAGTATTCTTTCTCCCCTATATATATACTCGAGAGAAAAGCTTAAAACAAAACAGAAACATGAAACTTTCACGTGAAATAATAAGTATAGAACACACGTGAGGAAAAGACGAAGGCAATATAATCAAGAATCACATTGATATCGTCAAGATACAGGAGAGCGAAAGATACACAAGGTAAAAGCGAGTAAAGAAATGAAAAGTGAAAGAGAATAATCATCTACCAACTGGAAATGATAAAAAAAAGATATATAACAAAATGCTCTCAGGACCTGTGACAACAGTGAGAGATTATCTTTATTTCGATAATCGATTGAATGTCTGGATGGACGGATGATTGGAGATTCATCTGGATTGCGATGGATGAATGGCCAATGAAGGATGAGGACGATGGAGGATGATGAGCAGCTGGGAGTGGGTGAAGTGTGACAAGACACCTGGAAGAGATTGAAGTCATGGAAGGGCTGTGCTGGTGATAGGGATGATGGGATGATGAGGCCCTTTGGCAAACTGCCTCCGTGTGTGTGATGTGAGATTTCTTTGACACAGGTTCTTGTTTCAGGAGTTTGATGTGACGCACCTAGTACAGTCCTTCACTTTACAGTGTAGGGCACCTTTTAACGCATGGCCCCTTCCTCCTACAGCAGCCTTTAAGGTTGCGCCACAACCAGTCGCAGGGAAAGGGATGTGGACTACTTTCCCCCCGAGAGAAGTTCTTTCCACGAAACTGATGCAACCTCGCTGGAGGTGAGTTTGGACACGCGGCGTAGGGGCTCTATCCAGGTGGAGTCTCGCCTGTGAGCTGAGTGACGAGATATGTGAGTGACAAGACAATACTGTCGTCGCCAGCAGAGAGAGAGAGAGAGAGAGAGAGAGAGAGAGAGAGAGAGAGAGAGAGAGAGAGAGAGAGAGAGAGAGAGAGAGAGAGAGAGAGAGAGAGAGAGAGAGAGAGAGAGAGAGAGAGAGAGAGAGAGAGAGAGACGCACTTGGGACGCCAGGGGGTGTACTTCACACCAAAGGAGGAGGTAATGAAACACACGCTGCCGCCCTCTGCTTCGAACCTGATCACGAGAATAACAAACTCCTAAAATCTAGGTGAAGAGGAATGGGTTGCAGGTGGCATCTACTGGTAGATATATTCACTACAACAGATTATACGAGAGAGACAGGAATATATTTTCAGGTTTATCTGTGTGGCGACGTTAACAGAGAGAGAGAGGGTGTGTAGTGATGGCCAACATATCAGGGTACAAGCCTGGAGAGAAACAAATAAATCTAAACTACCAGGAGTGGAATGTTCATGTTGCGATTTGTAGTGGAGACTATTCTCCAGTGCCCACAAGGGGATTGGAGGCCTATACCATCACCCAGTACAATGCATTTCTCGATGATAATACATTCCCTTCCAATGTGTAAGTGATGCTATTCTCATGCTTCCCCTCATTTCTTAACTTTGTATTTATGGACGATAAGATCATAAATTGTTTGTCTCCCTGGGTGGCGATAGGATCTGGAACTGAACACTACTACTTCTCCTCCTGTCGTCTCGAGAGGGTTGGAAGGCGTGACTGAAACCTCAATGCATTATGCAAAATGACAGGAAATCATATGTCACGTGTGGCTCCACATATCAGTGTTCCCATGCAAGGTTAGCAGGGCTACCAATGTGTGGCCAGATGCGAGAACTTTGTTCTGATACTTTTCGCCCGTTTGTCATATCTTTCGACACTGAAGGGTGAAGGTAATTTATGGTCTAACTGTACAATGTCTTTCTGTGTATACACAAACACATCATCCCCCCCTCACCCCTTCTCCAACCACCTGAGCCAGGTAACTATCTATCGACCACCCCAGGGGGGATGATGAACACCTGGGTTGGTTGGCCGCCGCGACTAGGATTCGAACCCGTGCTAGCTCGTATACGTGATTCATGGTCAGCAACGCTAAACACCACACCACAGATATATAAAATCTATTTCACTCCATCCTTCCACCTCCAATTTAGTCTCCCACTTCTCCTTGTTCCCTCCACCTCTGACACATATATCCTCTTGGTCAATCTTTCCTCACTTATTCTCTCCATGTGACCAAACCATTTCCACACACACTCATCTGCTCTATTAACCACACTCATTTTATTACCACACATCTCTCTTACCCTATTATTACTTACTCGATCAAACCACCTCACACCACATATTGTCCTCAAACATTTCAATGCCAACACATCCACCTACCTCCGCACAACCTTATCTAAGTATTGCCCACGCCTCACAGCCATATAACATTGTTGGAACCACTATATCTTCAAAGTATCAATGTATAAAAGTAATTCCAGATTCGGATAAGACGTTGATGACATTCATCAACTTCCAGTAGTATCCACAACCCCACACTATATATATCCCCACGTATTACAAACATGAGGGGGAAAAAAAATCTGTTTTTTCCTCTAAACACGAGAGTGTATCCCTCGCAGTGTGCGTCGTCAGAAGTGGCCAGGGAAGCCTCCTAACCTTGTTTACCCCCCAGCCTCTCATGAAGTATTCATCGGAACACGACGTTAACTAGTTCTAGAGCAGAGCCTGATACATTAGGTCAAGCTTGCCTCGTCCCGTCCCGTCCCTCCCTCCGCTGCCGACCTCGCTCGCCTCTCCAGCAGGAACTCAAGCATGGGTTCTTGCTTCTCGCTTCTTCAGCTGGAACTCAAGCATGGGTTCTTGCCTCTCACTTCTGCAGGAACTCAAGCATGGGTTCTTGCTTCTCCTGCAGGAACTCAAGCATGGGTTCTTGTTTCTCCTGCAGGAACTCAAGCATGGGTTCTTGCTTCTCCTGCAGGAACTCAAGCATGGGTTCTTGCTTCTCCTGCAGGAACTCAAGCATGGGTTCTTGTTTCTCTGCAGGAACTCAAGCATGGGTTCTTGCTTCTCGTTCTGCTCCTGCAGGAACTCAAGCATGGGTTCTTGCTTCTCGCTTTTCCTGCAGGAACTCAAGCACGGGTTCTTGCTTCTAGCTCCTCCAGCTGGAACTCAAGCATGGGTTCTTGCCTCTCGTTCCTCCTGCAGGAACTCAAGCATGGGTTCTTGCTTCTAGCTCCTCCAGCAGGAACTCAAGCGTGGGTTCTTGCTTGTATGAAATATATATTTTTCCTCCTCCTCGATAAGTCATTATCTTTTTTTATCTAATTATCAATTTATAATACAAGGAATGGTATTTTTTGGTATTCCAATTCATGTTTGCATGATGAGAGTGTCACTTGAAGATCAAGTCAGAGAGATCTATTCCATGGATCATAGGGTTCTGTTCCATGGATCATAAGGTTCTGTTCCATGGATCATAAGGTTCTGTTCCATGGATCATAAGGTTCTGTTCCATGGATCATAAGGTTCTGTTCCATGGATCATAAGGTTCTGTTCCATGGATCATAGGGTTCTATTCCATGGATCATAGGGTTCTATTCCATGGATCATAGGGTTCTATTCCATGGATCATAGGGTTCTGTTCCATGGATCGTAAGGTTTTGTTCCATGGATCATAGGGTTCTATTCCATGGATCATAGGGTTCTATTCCATGGATCATAGGGTTCTATTCCATGGATCATAGGGTTCTGTTCCATGGATCATAGGGTTCTATTCCATGGATCATAGGGTTCTATTCCATGGATTACAGGGTTCTATTCCATGGATCATAGGGTTCTATTCCATGGATCATAGGGTTCTATTCCATGGATCATAGGGTTCTGTTCCATGGATCATAGGGTTCTATTCCATGGATCATAGGGTTCTATTCCATGGATTACAGGGTTCTATTCCATGGATCATAGGGTTCTATTCCATGGATCATAGGGTTCTGTTCCATGGATCATAGGGTTCTGTTCCATGGACCATAGGGTTCTATTCCACGATTTGAGATATTTATGGGTCATTTGTATACTTAGGACAAGTTCCTTCCCATGTTTTCCTTATTTTTGCGACAAAAAAAGGAGACAAAAGCATTTGCAACGTTGTACTGCAGTCAGCAATCAGGCAGTGTTGCCAGCTGCTCCGCGTCAGCCAAATCATCCAATTACGATTTAAGAGAAAATTCTTGAAACTGATGATCTGTCTTGAAGACTCTCCACCCGAAACAACAACCAGGCTTCACCTGCCACTAGTAGCAGGTGTGGGAGGTGGGCCAGACCAGGGAACCACTAGCAGCAGCAGGTGTGGGAGGTGGGACAGACCAGGGAACCACTAGCAGCAGGTGTGGGAGGTGGGCCAGACCAGGGAACCACTAGCAGTAGCAGGTGTGGGAGGTGGGCCAGACCAGGGAACCACTAGCAGCAGGTGTGGGAGGTGGGCCAGACCAGGGAACCACTAGCAGCAGCAGGTGTGGGAGGTGGGCCAGACCACGGAACCACTAGCAGCAGCAGGTGTGGGAGGTGGGCCAGACCAGGGAACCACTAGCAGCGGCAGGTGTGGAAGGTGGGCCAGACCACGGAACCACTAGCAGCAGCAGGTGTGGGAGGTGGGCCACACCACGGAACCACTAGCAGCGGCAGGTGTGGGAGGTGGGCCACACCACGGAACCACTAGCAGTAGCAGGTGTGGGAGGTGGGTCACACCAGGGAACCACTAGCAGTAGCAGGTGTGGGAGGTGGGCCAGACCAGGGAACCACTAGCAGCAGCAGGTGTGGGAGGTGGGCCAGACCAGGGAACCACTAGCAGCAGCAGGTGTGGGAGGTGGGCCACACCAGGGAACCACTAGCAGCAGCAGGTGGGCAAGGTGGGACAGACTAGGGAACCACTAGCAGCAGCAGGTGTGGGAGGTGGGCCAGACCAGGGAACCACTAGCAGCAGCAGGTGTGGGAGGTGGGCCAGACCAGGGAACCACTAGCAGCAGCAGGTGTGGGAGGTGGGTCACACCAGGGGACCACTAGCAGCAGGTGGGCAAGGTGGGACAGACTAGGGAAATCTTGGTGCACCTGTTCCCAGAGGGAGCTTCCCTGCCAGTCCAGTCCTTGACTCTCTTAATTAATCCCTCGGCAGCTCTGCACGAAAACTAGTTTCTTTTTTTCTTTTCTTTTACCTTCGTACATCTTCTCATTTTTCTCCTAACGCACCTCCCATTGTCTCCTTGTAAAAGATCGTCTCTAACAATAGCTGTTATTGTCTCGTCATAACCTCGTTGACGAGAGCCACAGCAAGACGCAGCTGTTCACCGAGTTAACCCCCAAAGGTTCAACTTGCTCACATGTGTGACCCACTTCGAAGGTCGTTTGTCTCCCTGATTTACCCAGCCAGCCCGTACGATGTAAGCTTCAGATCCTCTTTAACAATTACTGGGTTCATTAGTGAGGGATTTGGATGCGAGAGAGAGGGTGTGAGAGTGAGAGGGAGAGAGAGAGAGAGATAGAGACAGGAGAGGAGGACAAAGGAGGGATTGTTGAAGGTAAGGAGAGGAGGAGGAGGAGGAGAAGGAGACAGGGGATGCAGGACACATCATATGAGCTATGGTATAGGTTCATTAACGAAGGCATACAGCTCAGTCGTCAAGCAGGTCTGGAGGCTGAGTTTACAGGGTCGAGTCGAAGGGATAATTGATCCTAAACACTCGTCTCCCACAACCCATCTGCGGTGAGTCCTCACTGGGGTCTCCCCGTCGGCTTGATATGTACGGAACAGACGGAGTAAGAAGGAGGGCACCACACGACTGTCTGCATGTGATGTGGTAGTCTCGGGGAAGCTTCCGTGGAAGGGATGTCTATCCCAGGATGCCTCTATATGAAAAAGGACGTCAGGAGGCCTTCATGGGAGAGATATGTACATCAGAGGGCCTTCGTGGGAAGTATATCTACGACAGGATACCATCAGAAGAGGGACATCTACGCCCCGATGACTCAGGAAAGAGACCAATATTTTCTACGTATTATAGAAAGATGACTTTTGCAAGAGGGACCTTTTGGAGGGAGTTCCTCAAAAGTTCTTCAGTTGAAGAAAGACCTATGAGTAACTACACCTTCAGGTCCTCTGTAACATGTGGATGGTCTTCCACAGCGCCTGTCAGGTCCTCTTGTAGCATGTGGATGGTCTCCTACACCACCTGTTAGGTCCTCTGTAATATGTGAATGGTCTTCTCCCTTACTTTAATCCTATACCTCGGGACTTCTTTATTCAAAATAGCAGTAGCAGATATTGCTCCTGATCCTCCTCCTGCTGCTTTCTGCAGCCACTGTCACTCTTCCTACTTTTACTAAAACAACGTCCAACGAGAGACTCTCATAGACCTCGTCGCTCCGTTGCAAGTCACGTCAGACGACATGAAAACAGTTGAGTGACTGATTCATCTATACTGGAGATCGTCGCGTCCACAGGAAGGGTTCTGGGCGGTGAGTGACCCTTGGTGTGGTGTTTATATTCATAGGGTGTCGCATAACTTTCCCAGGTGGGGGAGTGTCTCGTCTCCTCCAGGTGAGAGAGGTGGGGCCCTACTCTGTCCACCCCGCTGCTAACTACGACGACCCGACACGGGATAAGACACCGGGAGAGGAGGGGGATGAGGCCACAGTTTAAGGTGAGAGTAGAGAAACCGGGGCGACGGGATGGGTGAATGTTGTGGCCAGAAGCGACAGATGTGGGAGGTGGGGGGGAAAGGAGGAGCTAAAGGTGAATACATGAAGAGAAAGATCAAGATCAGTGTGGTGCTCTACCTGATACCAGAGACCATTCTAGTGCAAGTGACAAGCTCCGCTCTGGCTCCCTATCCAGGCACTGTAAAGAAAGGGACGTGTGGCGAAAAGGTTGCCCGTTGTCCCCCCCTCTCGGTCTCGCTAGGCGAGGGTCTCTCTTCTCCCAACACCACGTCCTGGACGCGAAGCCAAAACGAACTGTAGATTTCATGGGCAAAACGAAGTCTCACACTTGAAAATTGTTTTACAAGAGACATACAACTATAACACAGCATCTGAGAATAGGGAGACAATAACCTGAAATAACATCATCAATTTCAAGAGTGCAAAAACACAACCTCTACCTACCCATAGAGACTTTCCTTATCTACTAAGATTTCAGGGCCAGACAGAGCCACTCTGCAATACCACATGTACAGTATAACCATAACCTCACCTCTACCCCGGGACACCCTACATAACAGGGTAGTCTATAGATGCCTCACTCACCGATCACCGAGCAGCAGCAGCAGCGCCCTCCTGTATGGACTACTGCTGACACAGATACGGTGACTCTTCTTCCCTTTCCTCCCTTTTAGCCAAAGTGGAATCAAAACACCATCATGATCTTTCTCCAACCATCCCTCACAGTCTGGCGTGGTCGTTGCTTCTCCCTCAGCAAGTATCATTTCAACCTTGCTCTTGTGAGCTGCAACCATGTGTCCCAGCCCCAGTGAGCTGGGCCCACGGCATACAGCTGGTTATTCTTTCCTATAGTTTATATGTGCAGACTAACCACACGAGAATTGGCCATGACAGGTACCTCCTCCTTCCATCGTGAGACGAAGCTGTGGAATTCCCCTTCTATCTTTTGTCTTTCTGTCAACATGGTAACGAGTAGTATGCAAGGGTGCTACGTCGGCGGATACCATAGATCAATTGTTTTTCTTTCCACTTATTGTGACGTAACATTAAAGGTGTAACTGACACCACAGAAAGGATCAGAATCCCTTTACATACGAAGATCTGACAGCACAGCATCGGGAGTCAATATGACTCGTCATACAGGAAATATTCACGGGCCTGCCCAGGGTCGAGCGCATCATGGGTTCTAATCCTGGTTGCGGCAGTCGGTCCACAGTCAATCCAGCTGTTCATCCACCCCAAGGATTGGTCGATGAAATGGGTGCCTGGCTCAGGCGAGGATGTATGAGGGACCGTGGGTCATGGAAGGTGAACCAGGCACGGCAATCTGCGTCTGGCAGGTGAAGACAAAGACAGAGAGAAAACGTGTTTGAGGAACAGAAGGATCACCTTTAAAATTCTCTGGAGTGAAAAGAAATAAAGAATATATGTCAGAGAATGGCCTTATCCTCGGCCGCCATGGGCTTCTGAATTATGACCATCAAGCAAAAGGAAATCATCTCTTTTTTTCTGAAAACGAGATGAGATGTGAAATGTCAAGGGTGCGTCAGGATAGTGTAGCGTCAGGGGTTGGTGGTTAAGTGCAAAGGTTAGAGTGTGTGGTGGTGTTCCCGCTTGGCTCTGGGTCCACGTGAATACAAAGACAATGAAGGGAACTTAAGATTCTCAACTTCGTTCAAGAAAGAAGAAAAAAAAAAAGGAATTAAGACAACTTTCACTCACTCCTAATGTAGACAGTGTCCAAGACACAAGTGTGGTTGAGTGTCCTTCTGTCATTGTAAACATACTACTGTTTCTACTACTACTACTACTACTACTACTACTACTACTACTACTACTACTACTACTACTACTACTACTACTACTAATACTAATACTACTACTGTTACTACTAATAATCATACAATTGCTATTACGACTACCTCGACTACTACTATTACTACTACCACCACTACTACTACTACTACTACTACTACTACTACTACTACTACTAATACTACTACTAATACTACTAATACTACTACTATTACTACTACTACTACTACTACTACTACTACTACTATTACTACTACCACTACTACTACTACTACTACTACTACTACTACTACTACTACTACTACTATTACTACTACCACTACTACTACCACCACTATTATGTTACTACTACTACCATTATTACGGTTACTACTACTACTACTACAACTACCACTATACTACTACCACTACCACTACTACCTCTACTAGTTATTTCCATTCCACCATCTTGCCACACCACCCCCGCCTACCTCACACCCGCTATACCCCACGTCGAGAACCAGAGATCCTCGGACAGACGGAGACGTCCCTGCTGGCTGGCAAGTCGTCATGCCGTTAGAGAAGAGGGTGTAGGGAGGCGGTTCTGTTTGGGCAACAATTTCATGAATTTCAATCGCGTTTTGGCTACCAAGCCGATACGGTCGAGCTGGGGAAAGGAAGGGACTATAGAAGGAGAAGAGAGGGAATTAAGCAAATTGGATTTAACAGTGATAGCTGCTGTGAGGAGGTAGTGTGTGTGTGTGTGTGTGTGTGTGTGTGTGTGTGTGTGTGTGTGTGTGTGTGTGTGTGTGTTCTAGCTCGAGAGAGAAAGAGAGAAGGGCCCGAAAACCCCACCAGCGGAAAGGAAAGTGGGTGTGTTTGGGCTCCCCCTTTACCCCCCCGGAAAAGAGGATGTGGCTATATAGTGGTACCGTTGAAGAGGATGTGGGTGTGGCTGGCTATGGAAGAATGAGGGTCTCTGGGAAGAAGGAGTGGGTGTGAGAAGCCAGCTCGAAAGACATGAATACAAGGAGGTGTTGTTAGATGGCATTGGGTGCGTGAGGCCTTAGTGTGTGTGTGTGTGTGTGTGTGTGTTGAGTGGGAGGGTAGGTGGGTCATGGGTGTGTCTGTAGGGTAGGGAAAGAACGAATAAGGGAGAAGAATCAGAGCCTCACCGGGTTTACTGTAGAGGCTTACCAGAACAGCTACCCAAAAACACTCTTTCGATTCACTGATGATAATTTAACTCGTTTTTCAAAAAAAAAAAAAAGGGAGGGCACATTTCCTGTAGGGTCTGTGTGTTGTTGAGTTTTGAGTTCATGTTCTCCTTTGTACTGCTAAACAGGAGCAGTTTGTTTTGGGATTGTCTGCTCGCGCTCCTGCTCTTGTTGCACAAACAGTCGTCTGTCTGCCTTGTCTCCCAAGCCTGGGTTTCCATTGTTTGTCTTCTAGAGTACTCGCTTGTTGACAGATCTGTAATGGCACACTCCACTCCCTCCTTTCTGTGTGTGTGTGTGTGTGTGTGTGTGTGTGTGTGTGTGTGTGTGCGCGCGCACGCTGGTGTTTTTTTGTTTTAATGCTCTGAATCTGACCTCTCTCTCTCTCTCTCTCTCTCTCTCTCTCTCTCTCTCTCTCTCTCTCTCTCTCTCTCTCTCTCTCTCTCTCTCTCTCTCTCTCCACACACACACCCCCCCATCCCCCCGTTCCATACTCGGTACGTGTCTCCTTTTCCCTTTCCCTCCCTGCGCCTCACGTCACTCCAGCATCATCCTTGTACCTGATGCTGCTTGAAGCTTGGCTCCTTCCCACTCCCCTCCCTTTGCCTGCTTCGTGCACACGTGCATCCCGACCTTGTGGGTGTTGCCAGGTGAGACCAGGTCACTTCCCGCGACCCCGAACAGGTACAATAATGATTCATCTTATGGTTCGTGTATAAGCTGGATATGTACACTGCGTGTCCCTGTGCTCGAGTGGGTGTATGAGTGTAGGAGGGAGTGCGGGGGACGACGAGGGAAATATCTGTCGCACGTCCACAGCACCGAGGCACAAGTGTAGCATGAAGGCCGAGTGGCGGGCGGGGGCGTTGGGCGTGGAGGGAGAGTGGGGGAGGAACAGGCACACAGGATCGTGTTTACCCGGAACAAGCAGTTCCCTGGGGGATATGAAATTAAATTATATCGCTTGAAGTGACGTAGACAAATCGTTGCAGGTCGTTATTTCGAAATTTCGTCTCCAGATTCAACGTAAGCTTCGTGTTTCATGCATCCTGAGTGTGTGAAGGAGGAGGAGGGACGAACTCGCGAGACAATATATTTCGACGAGGGAGCTAGAATTTCTGGAACATAGAGAGAAAATCTGAGGCAAAGCCGTCTTGACTCTCAGCTTGACCCAACCAGTTTGAAATATTTAGTCTCAAAACTCGCGGGAGAGAAGGAGGCTTCCCCTGATGCAGTTGTCCCTGACGCTGGCTGACGCAGAAGGGGCTAACCCTGTGGCTGGCTGGCGCAGAAGGCTTCCTTGCGCAGGGGGGAACTTGACCCAGACACCTGATGCAGTGGGCCCTGACGCAGGGGAGGCCGGTGCAAGGGGAAGGGTGGAGAATAGGGGGGAGGAGAGGTCTTGATGCATTGATATCTGATGTCACAAATCCTCGTTGCATTTAGCTTTGAAACAGCGAGGCCTGAAGCAGAGGGGGATCCGACGCAGGGGACCCTGACACAGACCCATGTCGTGAAGAGGAGCTGACGTTGTAAGACCTGGTAAGCCCCAGTTCAGCGATCCCTGACGTACGGGAACGTGACGCACTGGGCCCTGACAGAGGGAGACCATGAAGGTATCAGTAGACAACAGAGAGGCCAAACCAGTATAACAGAGGGTGGGTTTGGTCTTTGAGCTACCTCCCTCACTGCTCCCAGGCTCCACTTCTCCACTTCAAGCCACATATGGCATTTCCTTCTCTCTCTCTCTCTCTCTCTCTCTCTCTCTCTCTCTCTCTCTCTCTCTCTCTCTCTCTCTCTCTCTCTCTCTCTCTCTCTCTCTCTCTCTCTCTCTCTCTCTCTCTCTCTCTCTCTCTCTCTCTTGTTCTCCCTTCTAACCCTTTCCTCCCTTCCACTGCACCCCTCCAGTCACCAGTCTGGCTCCCTTCCCTTCGCTAACTACCCTCTCTTCGGTCCCTCTCTTTTTCTTACACCGTTCCAGGACTTTTATTTACTATTTTCTTATTTCTTCCTACCACACAAACTCGGGTTCTCTCTCTCTCTCTCTCTCTCTCTCTCTCTCTCTCTCTCTCTCCTCTCTCGCTCCCCTCCCTCACCTCATGCTCTCATCTCTCACCCTCCTCCTGCCTCTCATCCGTCCGTCACCTGTCATTTCATGCCTCCGAGATGCGGTTGGCTTACAGGACTACAAGGGGTATATCGAAAAGGCACCTTAATGCAATTGTTCTAAACTCTGTATTTAATTATTAAAACTAGTATTGAGGAACCCGGGTCCTGGTGGCCCTGCTGTGGCCATTGGGCGGTCTGGGGTGGGATGGATGGGGGGTGTACATGATAGCAGAGCGAGCAGCGAGGGAGACGAAGCAGAAGCGAGCGCGAGAGGAGAGCGATAGGAGCATCGAGCGCGCGAGCGAGCGACGAGCGCGCGCGAGCGCGTGAGGGGGAGATTGGGGTGGGAATGGGTGTAAATGGTGACGCAGCACGGGGCAGAGAGAGAGAGAGAAGAGAGCAGGACGAGCGAGAGAGAAGAGGCGAAGAAGCAGAAGAGCGATCGAGACGAGAGCGCGAGCATAGCGAGAGAGAGCGAGCGCGAGCGAAGCGCGAGAGAGGCGCTAGCGCGCGCTCCTCTCTCTCTCTCTCTCTCTCTCTTCTCTCTCTCTCTCTCTCTCTCTCTCTCTCTCACAGGACGGTGGTTCTATGCGCATTTAATTAGTTTACTAGATTTCGGAAAGGCAACTTGTGTATGCGTCGGAGGGAGGGAGGTGGCATGACCATCCTCGTTCATAACGCTGGCGGGAGCAAAACACACACATTTCCATAGTGTCAGAATGGATAGTTTTGCATTCCAATTTGCAAACACTTCCCACACACCCACCCACCAGCGCCCAGGCGGTCAGCAGGCGGCTGCTGGCCTGCCCTTGTGTGTGTGTGAGAGGTAGAGGTAGAGAGAGAGAGAGAGAGAGAGAGAGAGAGAGAGAGAGAGAGAGAGAGAGAGAGAGAGAGAGAGAGTGGATTTATCTATTCATTTGGTGCTCGTGTGCCGGAAAGAGATTCCCAGGTATATTGTGTGCTAGTGTGGGCTGTACTGTGTGTGTGGGGGGGGGACCATGACGCTGAAGCTTTTCGTTAAAAATGCGTAAGAATCAATTCACGAGAATGCCTGGACTTTGTTTACCTGGACCGTCTGACTGTTATTGAACAATATATACATACGAGTTTGCGTAGGAGAGGCGTAACTGAGACCAGAGCTCTCTCTGGATTGCGTACTATATAGCTTAGATCTAATGAAGAAGTCTAGCTATATATACCTAGGTCAAGGAGCGTATTTCTCCCATCAAGGGTTGACGTCAAGGTCGGGAGGGAGGCGGGTAGACGCAGTGACTAGCAGTCCAACCCAACGCCACCACAATTCTCCCTCCCGTTGGGCTCCCACACAGACGCGAGGGAACAGATTAAAGTGGGCCAACTGTTGTTATCCTGTTGAAGAATTTTGATCCTCTGTTCCAACAGCCTTAGTAAGGCCAGTCACTTCCTTTTACCTTCGATAGAATCCTGTTATGGATCGGGGTACTTTGGAGGTACCCGGCGAAAGGCTCAGTGGTGGGCCATGAGAGTTAACATTCCTCACACAAGCTGACTGTAAACTCGGTAGACTCTGGCTTATCCGTTGCTTATTGCGTCCTTCCGCTTTTGTTCTCCTCATTCATATCCCTTGGAGATGAGTCTTTCACACCATGTCAACATCTACAAAGACTAGGTTTAACGAAGGATTCTTTCTCCTTGAGATTTAAGGATCCACTTTTGTTCTCCTCATTCATATCCCTTGGAGATGAGTCTTTCACACCATGTCAACATCTACAAAGACTAGGTTTAACGAAGGATTCTTTCTCCCTGAGATTTAAGGAGGCCAGGGTGACAATGATGCCTTAATCAAGAATGCCAGACAGTGACCTCAACAATTGCCGACCCCCTTTCTCCCTTTGAGACGACCCCAAGGAAAGTCTTTTTTAAGGGAGAGTGCTGAACCTTAGGATCTGATCGGTACCTAATCACAACGGCCCTTACGACCAGAATCCATATGGCTTTTGGAGGCATAGCAGCATTATCTCTACATCCGCAAACGCTACGAAAAAATTCAGCCACTAGAAGTCTGGAACTGAACTGCACAGTCATACAAAGGGACATAAGCAAAGTCTTAGACAAATATGGATGAGAGAAAACATAAATAAGACGTCCCAGAAATTAGTGAGAAATTCCTACGCATCTTACTTCACCAACGTCCCGTCGTAAACACCATTAACTCTATAACGTCACTAAAGTTTCTCATTTTGCTAAGCGGGGTCCTCCAAGGCAGCGTCCTGTCACCACCGTTATTCATACCTTACACAATAGACATTCCCCCCTTCCAGTCAGAGACGTGAGGGTGAACACTGACGCAGACGAAGCTACTGAGATGATAGTCTCAATCAGAGACTTCACACATCCATTGAAGCAACCAGAAACCCGCTCACCACTGTGGCCCTCGAGATAGTAAAATTTAGCGACGCAGCCATAACAAGTGCCCGGATAAAGCACCACAGGAACCATTATATCGTAGAGCATAACACAAACATCTCAAGGCTTGATAGTATAACACATACATAGCAGAGAGTTGCATACGTTACAGCGACCCTAGGCTAGCCTATAAACACTCTGGCACCTCTGGAGAGGTCACAAATTACATCTAGTAAAGTCTATGATCCCTATTCCGCTATAATTTACCCCCCAGCACCCATTCCTCTCTCCTCCAAAACCACGCCTGGGAGGTTCGATACAAATACATATGGGATTACGATTCATCATATGTGAAAATTACACCTACTTCGAAATTCGCCAAAAGACATCATGAGTCACTTATGATAGAACTGATCTATACGTTCCTAAATGAAGGTTAAAACACAAAAGAATAAGGCAAGTAACCAGGAGACGACGAAGACAGACAACTCAACACATCCAACACCATGACAACAGCAGTACGAGTATGGAACACACACGGTTTACATGGAAGTCTCACTTCCTTCAGCAGCTCCTAGTTTATCAACACCACACACACACACACACACACACACACACACACACACACACACACACACACACACACACACACACTAATATCCTCGAGGTATATAAATAAGGCACCAAAAAATACGTATCCAGCAGACCCCATCCCTAACTCTTTCGTAAAACTTACACCATACATCTGTACGGGCTATAACTATCCTCTGTCTTTTCTCTGTACATTTTTCCCCCCTTCGCTCCCTCCCTCCCTCCGCTCCCCAACCAACCAATCTCCAGTATTGTGGAGGGCAGGGGTGGGCGAGGGGCGGGCGTTGCTAGTGCATACCCTGCGCCGCCCGTGGGGACCAACACCGCATACCTGAATTTCAAAAAGACTTCGGGGAGTAAGTCTTGTGTGTGGGCTCTGGATTTTCATGCCTGACTGTAATGTATTTTTTCTTAAGCTGCAGTGTTCCTCTGCAGATTTCTCTTTTCTTTTCGTAGAAATTGTGTAGCTTATTCTCTGCCTCTGGTATATATGGATGATACAGCATTATCTCTCTGTCTCTGGTATATATGGTCGATACAGCATCATCTCTCTGTCTCTGGTATATATGGTTGATACAGCATCAACTCTCTGGTATATATGGATGATACAGCATTATCTCTCTGTCTCTGGTATACATGGATGATACAGCATTATCTCTGTCTCTGGTATATATGGATGATACAGCATTATCTCTCTGTCTCTGGTATATATGGTCGATACAGCATCATCTCTCTGTCTCTGGTATATATGGTTGATGCCACGTCAAACTTCACAGAAGAGTATATATATATATATATATATATATATATATATATATATATATATATATATATATATAGAGAGAGAGAGAGAGAGAGAGAGAGAGAGAGAGAGAGAGATGAGAAGATGGATGGATTCTTCTTTTCCTGTGTTATCAACGGATATATATATGGGTAATTTTCAACCTTATCTTCTTATACACTCTTCAACGTAATCTATTCAATAGATCGGAATCAGCCATCCATCTTGGTGGATAACAGAGCTGTAGATAAGCGTACGAGGATCTGGGATTTTACGGCGCTGGTCACACCATAGTGGGATGACATCCTGGAAACATTCTCTGATGAAGAGCTGTATTGCCGCCTCCCCTCTTAATCATCCCCCCTCCCCCCCAACACACACACACACACACACACACACACACACACACACACACACACACACACACACTGTTTTCAACTCTGACGCACGAAAGAAAAGGTAAAAAAAAAGGGAGTTTTCGTTTCATGTAATGATATTTCAGACGATACATAGATTTGTCGTTTTGAGGAAAATGCTTTAGTTTCTTTTTTTTTTTCATCATCTGTATTCACGAAACACTTGTGAGTGGAACGTCTTCAGTATCTACGCTGTAGAGGAAGGCGTAGAGAGAATGAGAAAGAGAGAGAGAGAGAGAGAGAGAGAGAGAGAGAGAGAGAGAGAGAGAGAGAGAGAGAGAGAGAGAGAGAGAGAGAGAGAGAGGAGAGAAAAAAAAAAGAACGGTTCTGTTCACAGAAAACGAGCCAACAAAACCATTACTTTGGAACGTATTTTCTGGGAAGTGGAAGTCCAGAGAGAGAGAGAGAGAGAGAGAGAGAGAGAGAGAGAGAGAGAGAGAGAGAGAGAGAGAGAGAGAGAGAGAGAGAGAGAGAGAGAGAGAGAGAGGAGAGAGAAAAAAAAAGAACGGTTCTGTTCACAGAAAACGAGCCAACAAAACCATTACTTTGGAACGTATTTTCTGGGAAGTGGAAGTCCAGAGAGAGAGAGAGAGAGAGAGAGAGAGAGAGAGAGAGAGAGAGAGAGAGAGAGAGAGAGAGTGTGTGTGTGTGTGTGGGTAGAGAGTGCGTGGATGAGGAGTGCGGTGGATGGAACGACGGGAGCGACACCCAATGAATGACCAGAGAGTGATTATACCAGTCTACCTGAGCACAGTGAAGGGGTGAGGGTGGCAGAAGTGATGGAGTGGGGAGGCGTGGAGTGAAGGGACGCATGTATAGAAGGAGGAGGTTAGGTGTTGGAGGGAGATGTTCAAAGAGCATGTATGAATACGTGGAATCATAGGAATATATATATATATATATATATATATATATATATATATATATATATATATATATATATATATATATATATATATATATATATATGTTGTATGGTTGCGAGGCGTGGGCTATGGATAGAGATGTGCGCAGGAGGATGGATGTGCTGGAAATGAGATGTTTGAGGACAATGTGTGGTGTGAGGTGGTTTGATCGAGTAAGTAACGTAAGGGTAAGAGAGATGTGTGGAAATAAAAAGAGCGTGGTTGAGAGAGCAGAAGAGGGTGTTTTGAAATGGTTTGGGCACATGGAGAGAATGAGTGAGGAGAGATTGACCAAGAGGATATATGTGTCGGAGGTGGAGGGAACGAGGAGAAGAGGGAGACCAAATTGGAGGTGGAAAGATGGAGTGAAAAAGATTTTGTGTGATCGGGGCCTGAACATGCAGGAGGGTGAAAGGAGGGCAAGAAATAGAGTGAATTGGAGTCATGTGGTATACAGGGGTTGACGTGCTGTCAGTGGATTGAAGCAAGGCATGTGAAGCGTCTGGGGTAAACCATGGAAAGCTGTGTAGGTATGTATATTTGCGTGTGTGGACGAGTGTATGTACATGTGTATGGGGGGGGGGGGGGTTGGGCCATTTCTTTCGTCTGTTTCCTTGCGCTACCTCGCAAACGCGGGAGACAGCGACAAAGTATAAAAAAAAAAAAAAAAAAAAAAAAAAAAAAATATATATATATATATATATATATATATATATATATATATATATATATATATATATATATATATATATATTGTCAGAGGTAAATTGTGTTGAGTTTTCCCACCTGAGGACGAGCGGACATATTCCACGTCAATTCGTTGGGCCAATCAGTACATAACTGGCAACCCTTGTTGCCACGAACGGCTGACGGACTAATGAACGAAACATCAATAATAATGGAACGCCAATTGCTTTCATATATATATATATATATATATATATATATATATATATATATATATATATATATATATATGTATATATATATATACACATTCTGTAATGATCATATGATGTGGTCAGATGACGATCGCTAAGCTATGCTGGCGTTTTCCCTCCCTCACCTAACTCCCTCCTTCCTCGACAGGGGTTACCCCTCTTGTGCCCCACCTCTGCCTACTCACGTCCCGGTAGAGGCAGCTTAGGCCTACCCTGCCACGCTGGCTGGGTGTGTCTCAGCAGGGCAGCAACCCTCTGGGCTCCCCTGCCAAGCCAAGATGCAACCTTCATGCCTCCTCTTCCATACTGGTTTGGCAGGGGTCAGTCTCGCACCCTTGCATTGCGAGCTTGGGACTTGTGGCACCCTGGACCGCGGCAGGGGCCGCCCAGCCTGTGCCTGCACAATATCTATCGTAGACTCGCCTGCATATTTTCAGAGGGTCGGGAATATTTGTGGGAGTGTGGCGTCAGGTGCAGGAGCCATGGCCGTCTCGGGAATTCGCCGTGGAGCGACGTGAGGAGACGAGCGAGCACATCAGCCCGTCGGCTATGCACACGCGTCACCATTCCTGACGCTTTGACCTTTGACCTGACCCTTCACGCAGCCGACCCCCTAAAATACGAGACTCATTCTCGCTGTAAAGAGTAATTCGTCCACCAGACTACGGAGAGGGGAAACAATTCAGTGCAGTAAATCGCATTACAGTATTGAATTGTTTTGCTTCGGACTGCATGAATTTAATGGGAGGAGGAGGAGGAGGAAAAAAAAATGATGCATCGTTAAAATGCCTTTCAAAATTAGTGGTGATCGCCTTAACTTAAGTAGGATGAGGGAAGGTTTCCACAATGCCAGTGCCGCCAGGCATCGACAGAACGAATGGAGTTGTGGAGAAGGGGAAGTGGTGGTGAGGGAGGTACGTTGGTGGATTGGTGGAGGGGTGAGGAAGTAGAGGTGAGGGAAGGATAGTGCTAGTAGGGTGAAAAAAGGTGGGTGTGAGAGGAGGCTGCAGGTGGCGGAGGCTCATGAGAGGAGACTACATGTAGAAGGGTTGAGAGAGGAGGTGATGATGAGATAGAAATGTGGCCTGAAGATGATGGAGTGTGGTGGTGATGGAGAATGTTGGTGGAGAGTGTGGTACACGGCGATGATACGAACGGGTAGATGGTAGAGCAGTGCACTATAGGTGTGGAAGAATGAGGAGCGAAGACGGAGGCGGTCTATGATAGAGTGGGTGTGTTTGCTGAGAGGGGCAGTGGGTGAGATCTCTGATCACTCTTGGAGGAGACGAAGTTAAAAGTTTGCAGCGGTTCTAGGAAAAGAGGAAATGACACGGTTGGAAAGAGGGTAGTAAAAGTGAGTGAAATTGGCAGAGAGGCTTGTGTGAAGAGGAACCAGGAAGAACGGCGAAAAGTGTGAGTTAACGAAGCAAGGGGAGTGGATGAGGGATGGAAGGTATCCAGGAGAACAGTGCTTAAACATGAGAGAGACGTGTGTGGTGGCATACGGATGGTGGGATGTGGGCATGTGAGAGAGGATGTTGAGTGGTCAGATGAGCGAATTAAGTTGCAAGTGAAAATGAAAAAGAGAGGTGTATGGGCATTACCCTGCACAGAAGGCGTGCGATTGATTGGGAGATGTACAAGAGAAAGCGGTGAAAGTTCAGGAGGGGCTGAAAAAATAGGACAAGTGAGAAATGGGGTCAGAGAGTATCGGGAAACTTTAGGGAGAACGAGAAAGATTTTCTTTTAAGAAGGAAGTAAAAAGTGGAGGAGAGCAAGAGAATGGATGAGAACACTAGTAAGGATAGGATATGGGGAGGTGGTAACAGGTAAAGAGGAGCTGAAAAGAAGATAAGACGAGTATCCTCTGATCCTGTTGAATGTGTTGTGTGGCAGATACGGGTTATTTGGGACGTGGAGGTACGCTGAGGGAGAATCATGACAAAGAGTTTAATGAAAAGAGCAGATGTGGTGAAAACCTTGCATAAGACGAAGTGTGGCAGAATGGCTGGAGTGGATGGAAATGCAGTTGAATTTGTCAAGAAATGGGATAACTGGTTTATTAGGAATTTCAATACATGTATGGCTCGGTGAAATGCTGGAGGATCGGTGAAATGCCTTGTCTAGAATATATACATACCGTCCATCACGGAATAAAGAAAGGGATATGATATGGAATTAAGCCAGAAACTTTGTAGAAACAATGATGTAAAGATTACCCTTGAAGTGTAGGAGCAGCGGATGAATGAGACACGCTAAGAAATGAAAGCGTGATTGCGTTCAGCATACAGAAGTTCTAAAACATTCTATGACAGTAGAGAAAGTTAAGAAAATATGGGACTTCACGGGTTCCCTCCCTCCCCTACACTGTACAAACAGGTAATTACCCGCATGGCAGCGGGTGAATAATGATAAATGTGAAGGTCAAAAAGAAAACTATGAAACACGTCTTGGCCAAGTGAACACGTAAGGACCTGGATAGTAGCGATGCCCACACGTGACCTCGTCGCTAACATTAGCACATGAGGTAGACACAGAGACAAATCGCAGTGGACGACATGGCTCACACCAACCCACGCTCTTGTGTCTGACGAGTCTGAAAAGAGAGAGAGAGAGAGAGAGAGATCAGGGGCATCCTGCACGAGCGGGTGAGGAGGAGGAGCCACAGCTTCTGCTGGTGCTGTTGGTAGTGGTGGTGAGGGTAGTGGCGTTGGGCAGCAGCAGCAGTAGCCGATGGGATGAAAAAACAGAGATATAGTTTTCCAATTTTTGCGCAATAACAACCGCTGTCAGAGCAATGGGAGGGGTGGAACCCATATTACCCAGACTGGTGGCAGTGGCAAGTTTACTACAGATACCCACACTCGACACCCCAACCCCTCCTGACGTCACAGACACACACACACACACACACCCTGGAGTTCCGTCTCCTCACCAGCCCACCTGTCACCAGCCTGTCTCCCGCCATCTAGACCCGCGTCATCACAGTGTCTAACGCAATGATCCTTCCTGCAAAAGCTTTGGTAAGACATGCTACCTCTTGACGATCATGCCACACGATCTCAGTTCCTTGTCCTCTCCTTCTGTGTGGAGAGGAGGAGGAGGAGGGAAGAGGAAGGGAGAGGAAAGCAGGAGGCTGTCTCAAATTGATCCCTTTCCAATTTATCTGCCGAGTTGGAAACCTTAGCGAGTTAACACATATCATCGAGAGTTGAACAAACTTGGGGGGCAAGTCTCTCTCCCTGCACGAGCGGTGTGGGGGTCGCACTGAGCAAACTTCGTGTCCGGGACTGAGGGAAGGAGGAGCGTCGCGGGGGAGCGTCGGCCGTCCACCTCTTCGTCATTTTCATTCACGTGTTGTCCTGTTTTCTGACGACGCTTTTCGTCGTATTCTTCCGGAGGGAGGTTACGATGACGGAGGTTAGGGAGGAGGGAGAGGGGTAGAGTGTGCGGTGGTTCTGGCAGTGTTTGAGAGGATGATGGGGACCTGATGACTGAACAGAGGGAGTGACTGGTATCCGTGTGTATATAGGGAGAGGGAGAGTAACAGAAAATGACCAAAATTAGAGAGATGTATTGAGGGGATCCCACTGAATGTGTATAGAAGGGAGAGATTAACCTCCCTGCCCCAAACGTGTTTATGTCTGGGATACGTCAGGTTAGTCTATGCTATGTTAGACTTAGTGATGCTAGGTTAAATGGGTACACAAGCCTAACCTGTTCTAACCAAGCCTAGAAAAACGTCTGTGTTCGAGTCTTCAGGTAATCCACAAAAGGTTCGCCAGCTTCCTTTAACATGAGGAACAAGGAGGAGGGGAAGTGCTGGGGGTCCAGAAGAAGAAGAAGAATGGTGTTCCGTTCGATTTCTGCGCTTGGGGGAAGTTGTGGAAAAAGTTGTTGAGGAGAAGAAAAATGCTCCGGACGTTTATGGATTTTGGGGAAAAATTTATGATGAAGTCAAACAAAACTGGACTTGGAGGGAGAAGGGGGACGTTTTACAGACCTGTGTATTGTGCATGAAAGACTGCCAGATGTTTGTAGGTTTTTCTCTTATTGGAAGTAATATATGTGTGAGTGAGTGAGTGAAAGTCATCGGTGCTGTGAGAGCTTTGATACGAGTACTCTAGAAGTCCATCAGATCTGTGTGCTGTTGCCATGGGTACGTAATGACTGTATAGATACAGCGGTACGGGGAAATGGCAGCAGCTTGGGTTGGGTGACTGTCTCTTGTTGCTGTCGAACCACATGGGAAGGGAGAGGAGGATGCTACAGTTGAATTCAGACTCTTCTCTTCCACAGATAAAGCAGAGGAGGAGTTGTGCATATCGGTAAGTTCCTCTGGTGAAGTGAACTAGAGAGGAAAACGTTGAAAGTATATGTAAGTGTCATGGGAAGAGATGGAGAGCCATAGGTATGATGTACACTTCGAAATGAGGTGGCAAAAGGCTAGCATGAGATATCAGATGTGTTGATCCGTCCAGATAGGAAGGGAGAGGTCATATAGGAGGGAGAGGAACCGAATGATCAGTGTGACCACCAGAAACTTAAGAGAATCGAGAACTCGTTCTTGATGTATTCTGAAGATATGTACTTATATAGTGATACTTATGCAGGAGAAGTTAAGAGATCAGATCTCATAAGAAAACGAAGATAAAACGAATGTATGGGATGTGGAAGAAGGTGCGAGTTGTTAGTAGACACGAGACTGAACATCAAAAAGTGTTGCTGTCTTGAGCGTGTTTTAGTTACGTATTCTTGAGTCTGTCTATCTTTCGCCATACAGATAGAAGGAATCAGGCTCTATGAACAAAAGATGACGAAGAAAGTAGGTTCCACGTTCATCTATAGATGAGAACCTCTTTGAGAAAGCATTCGATCCTACACGAGTTCATTGAAGACTTATGAAAAAATATAAGCATTCGATCATGCTCGTAAATAGAATATTACTATAGGAAAAAAGACATGAGAAGAAATCCATTTTGGTGAAATGAGTAGGAGTTTTCATGAGTATGTGAAGAGACGTAGACAAATGAAAGCAGCCTGGATGGCATCTGAGACGGAGAGGAAGGAGAGGTGCATGAGTGCTGAGCTGTCTGGACTTAGGAGGTCAAAGCACCCAACTTAAGCACGTCGAGTGGGTGTGTGTGTGTGTGTGTGTGTGTGTGTGTGTGTGTCTCATTATGAGTGTACGTAATAGCGACGCCTTCCGCGGATGTGAGGCAGTTAGCTCCGCTTATTACACTCATTTCTCTCACTTGTAAGATTAATTGACCTTTGATCATTAGTCTTCGCGCAATTTTCGTGTTATGCTATCGAATCATTACGTAAAGTTAACGAGTAAATGATCTATCATCAACACCCTTATTTTCGCCATTATTTCAAATAAACCTCTCCAGCTACAAGCTTATTTTGAGATGACATCAACATACGACATTAGTATCATATGACAATCATTGTTTCAGTTCATCTGTGAGATGATCTGCATCTCTCCTGAAATACAGAGATCTTTATCAATCTTTCAGTCTTCAGCACATTCGTCTATCACAAGTACATATCCCATTAAGACTATTGTCACTGCATTGTGGTCAAACTTTCCCTCGAGTCTGTTTCACATTTTTGATATTTTTACCTCAGTGTTCAACCGTAGTTGTGGTGTTTCCTCCTCATCAAAGTTTATAACAAAACTGTGAGGAAGGGGGGGGGGGGGGGAAGAAAGGTTTTCTGTATATTTTGTGAGTAAATGAGAGTTTATGAGTGCCTCATAAACTGACAGATGAGAACCTCTCTTCTTTAAGACAATGGAACCCAAGTGTCACCTCATGATTTGTTTCCTCATTGTTTTAATACTTGTGTTTTGAGACCATATGGCTATCTTGTGTATGTTACGATCTCAAATATTAATCACCCTTTAATCACCATATTAATCACACAGGCTCTCTCTCAATATGTAAACACCATCTTTACCATATATTCTTATTCCTATTTAGTTAGATGACAAGGGACGTGTATGTATATGCCAAGTTTTAGGAAATGTAATTTTATTTATACTTAATCGCTGTTTCCCGCGTCATCAAGGTAGTGCCAGGAAACAGACGAAAAATAGCCCATCCACTCATATACACATATATATACATAAACGCCCATACACGCATCTATACATACATATACATATGCATATCAACTTATATACATACATATACATACATACACAGACATATACATACATACACATGTACATATTCATACTTACTTGCCTTCATCCATTCCTGGCGCTACCCCGCCCCACAGGAAACAGCAATCGTTACCCTCTGCTTCAGCGAGGTAGCGCCAGGAAAAAACAGACAAAATAAGCCACATTCGTTCACACTCAGTCTCTAGCTGCCATGTGTAATGCACCCTATCTACATCCAGGCCCCACAGACCTTTCTATTGTTTATCCCAGACGCTTCACATGCCCTGGTTAAGCCCATTGACAGCACGTCGACCCTAGTATACCACATCGTTCCAATACACTCTATTCCTTGCACGCCTTTCACCCTCCTGTATGTTCAGGTCCAATCGCTCAAAATCCTTCCAGGTACCCAATTTGTCCACCAGTCACATAGGAGATGATGAACGGCTGGCTTGAACTTTGGACCGACTGCCTGCCGTGACCAGGATTGGAAACCAGCGCGCAGACTCGAACCCGGCCGGTCCGTATAATACCTCACAATCAGCAACGGTAACCACCGCTACTACACCTCACTCACTCCCAGAATCTAAACATCACACTCTGTCATGCATCACTCCAGCTCTCAAAAGTGGTGTCCAACGGGCTGTGATTTTTTCCCTCTTGCTAAGTTCCTGTCTTTTGTTTTTGATATATCTCTTTATCTCCATGCGCCTCGATCTCCTCGTCTCGCTCCTCTCCTTGAACCAGTCTCTCTCCCTCTCTCTCTCTCTCTCTCTCTCTCTCTCTCTCTCTCTCTCTCTCTCTCTCTCTCTCTCTCTCTCTCTCTCTCTCTCTCTCTCTCTCTCTCTCTCTCTCTCTCTCTCTCTCAGCTGCTCTTCGGGAGAGACTGGTAATACGTCCTCACTTCTCCTTGGCCAGAGCTGAGGCTTCTTATGCTTCTCTGGTCCCTCCAAGCGTGTCTGCCTCTCACGTTTCCCTACTCAAAATCCATTTTACGTTATATTTTCTCTCTATCTTTCGTAAATACGTTCTCGCTCGTGTGATGGTACCGCTTTGAAAGTTTGCCATTGAGCTCTGCGTTCTTTGAGTGAGTGTGGCGATTGCAGCTTGTCTTTAAGACCAATCTAAGCTCAGTTCTTTATCTCTCTCTCTCTCTCTCTCTCTCTCTCTCTCTCTCTCTCTCTCTCTCTCTCTCTCTCTCTCTCTCTCTCTCTCTCTCTCTCTCTCTCTCTCTCTTTACCGTAACCCACTTTGTTTTTTTTTTTTTTGCTCGTGAAGCCGTGACGTCAGGATAGTCTGGGTCGACGACCAGGTCCTTCATCACATCTGTTCGTCAACTCCATCTTTTCTGCCACGTTCGACCAGTTTAGAGTATTCGCCCCGAGGGTCAGTGTCCCCGTTTCGTTCTCTTGTCTTTGGGCAGAGGAAGGCAGAGGCGCAATCTAATTTCCCTTTATTTCCTGTGGAATTCAAATGATTTGACTTATCTCAGACAACCTCCCCAGCCATTTCCTACCCTGTTCCAGCAATGCGTTTCGTCTCCCACAACTCGTGAACGTAATGGATCAATAATCGAGAATTCTAACTGGTGAGAATTTTCTTAAATGCCACACCGGTCCACGAGAGGTGGCAAGGCCCAGTGTAGAACATTTTCGTGCCCTCATCTTAAGGTAGCCAAAGGCTTCTTACTGAGAGGTTTTTGATGGATGGCACCAGAACTTGTGTCTGACACGGTCTGTCATAGCGTTTCTCGACCCGCGAGAGGCTTTTCGTACCTCCTCCTTCTCCTCCTCCTCCTTTGCTGTCTGCGCCTGCTACACACACACACACACACACACACACACACACACACACACACACACACACACACACACACTCGTAGGACCTCTGTTCTCAAACTCCCGTGTCTCGTGTCTTCAGCAAGAACTGTAAACGAAAAATGCGTTAGGGAGAAGAGGAGAAGGAGGAGGAGGGATATTGGATGCCACCTAACCTCCGCCCCAACCCGACCCTTGCCTCAACTCTTGTCTCTGCCTTTCTGCCCTCCCACACCTTCCAGTATGACGGTCTATCCCCTCCCTCCTTGCTCATCCGTAGCTCCCTCCTATCCTCCTCCTCCTCCTCCTCCTCCGCCTCCTCCTCCGCCTCCTCCTCTTCCTCCGCCTCCTCCTTGTGTTCCATAATCGGCCACATCCGGAGGCTCAGTCCCCGTCGCTCGTAATAGTAAAGTTGACTGGGAGGTGATACTCGCCAGCCAAGTGGAGGACCTCGCGATCTCCCCCAGCAGGAGGAGAGCATCGTCCCTCGCGATCTCCCCCAGCAGGAGAAGACCATCGTCCCTCGCGGTTGCCCCCAACAGGAGAAGACCATCGTCCCTCGCGATCTCCCCCAGCAGGAGAAGACCATCGTCCCTCGCGGTCGCCCCCAACAGGAGAAGACCATCGTCCCGCCTGCCGTAAACGGTCACCATCGTAATCTGTCATCCAAACTCTCAGTTCCTCCTGCCTCGAGGACCTTATCATCTAAGATCTCAGCTCCTCCTAGCTCGAGGACCTTATTATCTAAGGTCTGAGCTCCTCCTAGCTCGAGGACCTTATCATCCAAGCTCTCTCAGCTCCTCCTAGCTCGAGGACCTGAAGGGGGAATGGGTTAAGAAGACGACGCCCAAGGTGCGAGGGCCCCTGAGAGATGCTGGGACACAAGTGGTGGTAAAAAAAAGGGATGAAAAACATGGAACACATGAACTACCCACAGGGAAAGCAAGACGTCTTGACCTCTGCTGTTTGTACTACAGTGGAGAAACCTTCAGTGTTTCGTAGAGAGAGAGAGAGAGAGAGAGAGAGAGAGAGAGAGAGAGAGAGAGAGAGAGAGAGACATGGGGACTGAGTCTGTTGTCAGAGTAGGATCATCCACAGGCTAGAACAGAATACAGTGTTTGTAACATTAATTTTGTGAATCCTTAGAAAAAAAAATCACATCCAAACAAATCCCTCCTCAATGACTTAACCACGATAGACATAGACCAGCATGCAGATAGATATGCTGATAGATAACGAAGGTGTATAACCTGTAAACTGTAAACCAACTTATGAATATGGTCTGTGGAAATGTAAATGACGAGCACGTCACTGTAAATCCGTCAGTGTAAATCAAAACTGAATGAGATGTTTCCACAGGCCAGCGAGTTTCGTCAGGTGGTGGTCAGAAATGATACATCGTGGTGGTCAGAAATAATACATCGTGGTGGTCAGAAATAATACACCGTGGTGGTCAGAAATAATACATCGTGGTGGTCAGAAATAATACATCGTGGTGGTCAGAAATGATACATCGTGGAGGTCAGAAATAATACACCGTGGTGGTCAGAAATGATACATCGTGGTGGTCAGAAATAATACACCGTGGTGGTCAGAAATAATACATCGTGGTGGTCAGAAATAATACATCGTGGGGGTCAGAAATAATACATCGTGGTGGTCAGAAATAATACATCGTGGTGGTCAGAAATAATACATCGTGGTGGTCAGAAATAATACATCGTGGGGGTCAGAAATAATACATCGTGGTGGTCAGAAATAATACATCGTGGTGGTCAGAAATAATACATCGTGGTGGTCAGAAATAATACATCGTGGTGGTCAGAAATAATACATCGTGGTGGTCAGAAATAATACATCGTGGTGGTCAGAAATAATACATCGTGGTGGTCAGAAATAATACATCGTGGTGGTCAGAAATAATACATCGTGGTGGTCAGAAATAATACATCGTGGTGGTCAGAAATAATACATCGTGGTGGTCAGAAATAATACACCGTGGTGGTCAGAAATAATACATCGTGGTGGTCAGAAATAATACATCGTGGTGGTCAGAAATAATACATCGTGGTGGTCAGAAATAATACATCGTGGTGGTCAGAAATAATACATCGTGGTGGTCAGAAATAATACATCGTGGGGGTCAGGAATTATAGATCGTGTGGTCTTCAGGAATTATATTGCAGGGTCGTCACAAATCATAGATCATAGTCGTCGGAAATTATAGATGGCAGTAGATCAACTATGAAGGAAGAGCCATAGCAACAATTGTAGTTATAGAACAGGTTCAAACAGAAGGAAGAGCCATAGTAACAATTATAGTTATAGAACAGAGACAAGCAACTGGAAGAGACATAACAGCAATTATAGTTATAGAACAGGGACAAGCAGAAATAAGAGCCATAACAGCAATTATAGTTATAGAACAGGGACAAGCAGAAATAAGAACTATAACAGCAATCGTAGTTATAGAACAGGGACAAGCAGAAATAAGAACTATAACAGCAATTATAGTTATAGAACAGGGACAAGCAGAAATAAGAGCTATAACAGCAAGTATAGTTATAGAACAGGGACAAGCAGAAATAAGAACTATAACAGCAATTATAGTTATAGAACAGGGTCAAGCAGAAAAAAAAAAAAAAAAAAAAAAAAAAAAATTAAGAACTATGGCAGCAATTATAGTTATAGAACAGGGTCAAGCAGAAATAAGAACTATAACAGCAATTATAGTTATAGAACAGGGACAAGCAGAAATAAGAGCTATAACAGCAATTATAGTTATAGAACAGGGTCAAGCAGAAATAAGAGCTATAACAGCAATTATAGTTATAGAACAGGGTCAAGCAGAAATAAGAGCTATAACAGCAATTATAGTTATAGAACAGGGACAAGCAGAAATAAGAACTATGACAGCAATTATAGTTATAGAACAGGGTCAAGCAGAAATAAGAACTATGGCAGCAATTATAGTTATAGAACAGGGACAAGCAGAAATAAGAGCTATAACAGCAATTATAGTTATAGAACAGGGACAAGCAGAAATAAGAACTATAACAGCAATCATAGTTATAGAACAGGGACAAGCAGAAATAAGAGCTATAACAGCAATTATAGTTATAGAACAGGGTCAAGCAGAAATAAGAACTATAACAGCAATTATAGTTATAGAACAGGGTCAAGCAGAAATAAGAACTATAACAGCAATTATAGTTATAGAACAGGGACAAGCACTGAATTATATACGTGACAGCGCATCCACGAATTAGATACATTTATGCAGAGTGACTGGAATCGCGCATCTTAGCAAGACCAGGTGCTATTGATTATACAAGAACCAGATATTGAACGACTTGGTATATCTGGTATAACTAGGAGGTATATGCTATTTGAAGAGCAAAGGTATTGTATGTTGTGGGGCACACCCCATGAACACACTATGGAAGTATGGAAGAACCACTGGTGAATGTTCGTAGCAAAAATAAAAGTCATTTTAAGGTATTTGATTGTTAACATTTACGTAGGAAAACGATGCAAAGTTGTTAGGTCATAAGAGCAGATCATGGGATATGATTGGTTAAGACTATGGGATCTGACATGGGTAGTTCATGGGGACGTGTTAGGCTCAGATCGTGGGATATAATCGGTGCAAATCATGGGACATGTTGGGTTTAAGATCATGGGACATGACAGAAGAGGGATAATCATAGACCCTACATTGAGGGAGGTAATTTGGGAGTGAGTGTTTTGAGTTGGTGGGTTTTGTAGAGACGTGGCTTCGTATAGCACCTAAGGGAAGGAGGAGGAGGAGGAGCGGCGGCGGGGTGCAGGCAAGAGACCCAGACATTCACCTCACTCCCTCCTTCGACGCCCTTGGCATTCGACACCATTGTGAACAGTGGACTAGACTGACACCCCCTCACGCCCACATCTGGTCTTTATATGTAAGTTATCACGTTCCCTCGATTGCGCCGATAGCGTGCGCGAGCGTCCGAGTATGTAAGTACAGTGTCTGTCTCTTCGTGGATGTGTATCCGTGTGTGTATATAAAAGTGGTGTGTGTATATGTCTGGTTGTGTGTACAACACCTTTACCCCCTCCCTCTCTCTCTCTCTCTCTCTCTCTCTCTCTCTCTCTCTCTCTCTCTCTCTCTCTCTCTCTCTCTCTCTCTCTCTCTCTCTCTCTCTCTCTCTCTCTCTCTCTCTCTCACACACACACACACACACACACACACGCACACTCCCACAACTTGCTAGTGGCCAGAGTGTAATATATCCAAGTCTTCTGCAAGCGCCTCCCCCCCTTACCACAACTCATTCCTGGACTTCTCTCCCTCCCTCTCCCTTACTCTCCTTGGTTGGCCAAGCAGCCAGTAACGTCTCTCTTTAAACCCTGGTCACGCTCGTGTCACGGTTTAACTGGTCATCTCTCCAGTGTATCCTGCTCACTCGCACACACACACACACACACACACACACACACACACACACACACACACACACACACACACACACACACACACACACTCACACCTCCCTCACACTCCCTCCTTCTTTCCGTGAGACATACTTATGAAGTGCTTAAAGCTGGACACGCCCGAGTCTTGACAAGAGGTAACGTAATGGTGGAGGTTTTCTATTTATTACTGTTCTTAGAAAATGTTTGGAGGAATCTGTGTAAATGTGTGTTTTGAATGTACGAGGGAGAGTTTGTTTGAATGTAGGCTTGCCTATGCATGTGCAAGTAAGTAATGAACACACACACACACACATATATATATATATATATATATATATATATATATATATATATATATATATATATATATATATATATTTTTTTTTTTGCTTTGTCGCTGTCTCCCGCGTTTGCGAGGTAGCGCAAGGAAACAGACGAAAGAAATGGCCCAACCCACCCCCATACACATGTATATACATACGTCCACACACGCAAATATACATACCTACACACCTTTCCATGGTTTACCCCAGACGCTTCACATGCCCTGATTCAATCCACTGACAGCACGTCAACCCCGGTATACCACATTGATCCAATTCACTCTATTCCTTGCCCTCCTTTCACCCTCCTGCATGTTCAGGCCCCGATCACACAAAATCTTTTTCACTCCATCTTTCCACCTCCAATTTGGTCTCCCGCTTCTCCTCGTTCCCTCCACCTCCGACACATATATCCTTTTGGTCAATCTTTCCTCACTCATTCTCTCCATGTGCCCAAACCATTTCAAAACACCCTCTTCTGCTCTCTCAACCACGCTCTTTTTATTTCCACCCATCTCTCTTACCCTTACGTTACTTACTCGATCAAACCACCTCACACCACACATTGTCCTCAAACATCTCATTTCCAGCACATTCATCCTCCTGCGCACAACTCTATCCATAGCCCACGCCTCGCAACCATACAACATTGTTGGAACCACTATTCCTTCAAACATACCCATTTTTGCTTTCCGAGATAATGTTCTCGACTTCCACACATTTTTCAAGGCTCCGAGGATTTTCGCCCCCTCCCCCACCCTATGATCCACTTCCGCTTCCATGGTCCCATCCGCTGCCAGATCCACTCCCAGATATCTAAAACACTTTACTTCATCCAGTTTTTCTCCATTCAAACTTACCTCCCAATTGACTTGACCCTCAACCCTACTGTACCTAATTACCTTGCTCTTATTCACATTTACTCTTAACTTTCTTCTTTCACACACTTTACCAAACTCAGTCACCAGCTTCTGCAGTTTCTCACATGAATCAGCCACCAGCGCTGTATCATCAGCGAACAACAACTGACTCACTTCCCAAGCTCTCTCATCCCCAACAGACTTCATACTTGCCCCTCTTTCCAAAACTCTTGCATTCACCTCCCTAACAACCCCATCCATAAACAAATTAAACAACCATGGAGACATCACACATTCCTGCCGCAAACCTACATTCACTGAGAACCAATCACTTTCCTCTCTTCCTACACGTACACATGCCTTACATCCTCGATAAAAACTTTTCACTGCTTCTAACAACTTGCCTCCCACACCATATATTCTTAATACCTTCCACAGAGCATCTCTATCAACTCTATCATATGCCTTCTCCAGATCCATAAATGTTACATACAAATCCATTTGCTTTTCTAAGTATTTCTCACATACATTCTTCAAAGCAAACACCTGATCCACACATCCTCTACCACTTCTGAAACCACACTGCTCTTCCCCAATCTGATGCTCTGTACATGCCTTCACCCTCTCAATCAATACCCTCCCATATAATTTACCAGGAATACTCAACAAACCTATACCTCTGTAATTTGAGCACTCACTCTTATCCCCTTTGCCTTTGTACAATGGCACTATGCACGCATTCCGCCAATCCTCAGGCACCTCACCCTGAGTCATACATACATTAGATAACCTTACCAACCAGTCAATAATACAGTCACCCCCTTTTTTAAGAAATTTCACTGCAATACCATCCAAACCTGCTGCCTTGCCGGCTTTCATCTTCCGCAAAGCTTTTACTACCTCTTCTCTGTTTACCAAATCATTTTCCCAGTTAACTATACAGTCATGTCTCCCAGTTAGCTATACAGTCATGTCTCCCAGTTAACTATACAGTCATGTCTCCTAGTTAACTATACAGTCATGTCTCCCAGTTAACTATACAGTCATGTCTCCCACTTAACTATACAGTCATGTCTCCCAATTAGCTATACAGTCATGTCTCCCAGTTAACTATACAGTCATGTCTCCCGGTTAACTATACATTCATGTCTCCCAGTTAACTATACAGTCATGTCTCCCAGTTAACTATACAGTCATGTTTTCCAGTCGTCTGTACATTCATATCTCCTGGTTGATCACTGAGTCATGACATGTCTCTTGGTTGGCTGTGAGGTGTGACCTAACATGTTATAGTGATCTGGTAGTTTTTCGTGACCTTGGATACTCTAGTGACCTACTCAACTCCCCGTAGATGACCTAACATACTCTAGGAAGAGGGTGTGACGTTGTATAGTGACCTGACATACTTTTATGATCTGACATACTCATATGACCTGATATACTCCTATGACCTGATATACTCTGGTGGCCTAATATCCTCTGGTGACCTGATATGCTCTTATGGCCTGATATAATCTTGTGACCTGACATATTCTTGTGATCTGACATACTCTTATGACCTGATATACTCTTGTGACGTAGCATATTCTTGTGGCCTGACATACCCTTATGATCTGATATGCTCTAGTGACCTAACACACTCCTTAAAGATGACCTGACAGACTCCAGTGACCTGACATGCTCCAGTGACCTGACCTACAGTCTTTGAAGGTGACCTGACCATTAACATACAAGTTCTGTGTTTTGCGTCATGTACTCCAGTTCTCTACACTACATTTGAACCATTCTATTTCACCCCCACGTTTACCATATTTACCCAGCACATTCACCTGGGGGATTATATCGACACCAATTATACTCTAAAGATATAACGAGATATATTTCAGCGGACGACTTTTATTTCCTCTCTGTCGTCACAATTTGGTGGGAGAGAGGGCGAGCAGGTCTGAGTCCGGCATGTTAATGCCTGTAATGGAACAATTTTACCCTGTTATGTGACAATATTCCAGATTTATTCTGCCATTGGCCTAAGCCGACGTTGTTAATGGATATACGAGCTGGATACACACAGGCGAGCACACAGAGACACACACAGATGTATACGTGTATTATATATATATATATATATATATATATATATATATATATATATATATATATATATATATATATATATATATATATATATATATATATATATATATATATATATATATATATATATATATATATATATATATATATATATATATATATATATATATATATATATATATATATATATATATATATATATATATATATATATATATATATATATATATATATATATATATATATATAGTTAACTGGGAGACATGACTGTATAATTAACTAGGAGACATGACTGTATAGTTAACTGGGAGACATGACTGTATAGTTAACTGGGAGACATGACTGTATAGTTAACTGGGAGACATGACTGTATAGTTATTACAACATCACCCCCCCCCCCAACGTCCCATTCTTCATGGGAGTTTCTATAGCTTCAAGGCTATACACTTCAAGGCTATACACTACAGTAAGTAGCAGGGAAAGGATGGACTCCTTGTGAGGAAGGAATTCCTCGAGGATGACTGTACCCTGAGGTCACAACGTAGCCAAAGCAAGTGGAGTCTGATGATATTAAAACACACATATATGTGTGTGTGTTATCAGCCAAGACTTGTACAAAGCAAGCCAAAGACAGCAACAGACCAGTGGCTCGGTCGAGGTTCTTCGTGGAGGTGGAAGGATCAAGAGAAACTCCCGAGATGGCTAGCAAGACGAGAGAGAGAGAGAGAGAGAGAGAGAGAGAGAGAGAGAGAGAGAGAGAGAGAGAGAGAGAGAGAGAGAGAGAGAGAGAGAGAGAGAGAGAGAGAGAGAGAGAGAGAGAGAGAGAGAGAGAGAGAAACATACAGATGATTTAAAGAGAAATACCTGTAACTTTTTCCATGTCATTAAGAGGACGAAAACAACTTTAGTTATAGATTTGAAGCGAACTGTTTGTTAAAGTTAATCTTAAACGTATTCTGTCTTTCCTTATGTTAACAATCTTGTTGCAGAAAAACCATTTTGCCTCATTCGAATCGAAATGCTTGCCCACGAGTTTGTCATCATTGTGACATAAGAAATCAGACAAATGTAGCTTTAAGTAGCTGGTGTTTATATTCAGATTATCAAAGTCTTCGATACTTTTGAATACCTGTGTCAAAATCACCTTCTCGTCTTCTCTTTTCTAAGCTGAATGTGTTTCAGTCCTCCGGCTGGCTCTCGTAACATTTGTATCTCAGTCCAGGATAATCATGCTTGACGAATATCATGCTTGACGAAGATCATGCTTGACGAAGATCATGCTTGACGAAGATCATGCTTGACGAAGATCATGCTTGACGAATATCATGCTTGACGAATACTTGACGCTGTGTGCTATCAATTCTGTTTGTGTCCTTTTCTAAACAGGGTGACCAAACCTGAACACAGCATTCAAGGATGGGCAGCATCAGTGAATGGCAAAGAGTAAGGATTTCTCCTCTTGTCGTTAAGTCTACGGGTTTTCTACGCCATATTTCATTACTTCTTTGCAATGCTGACTTGGATTGAGTTCACGAGAGATTACTAATATTCTAAGTCTTTCATAGATCAATAGAATTCTTGCAGCAGCCTGCTCTTTTGTTTTCACTATCTATAGATACTTACAACGTACTGATACTAATATTCATTTGTCAGTTGTGAGTTCTCTCTGTCACTTTGTGTACGAAGGTAGGAGGCTACGGAGGTCCAACGTCAGTGGTTTGATCTACATCCAATTTTAGTACTGTTTCTTTTTTTTATTTTCCAAAAGAAGGAACAGAGAAGGGGGCCAGGTGAGGATATTCCCTCAAAGGCCCAGTCCTCTGTTCCTAACGCTACCTTGCTGATGCGGGAAATGGCGAATAGTATGAAAGAAAAGAAAGTACTGGTGGCGTATTTTGACATCGTGCAGCACCTGCGTTAAGCAGGTCATATACCAACCCCTTAAGATATAGCGATGCTCCAGTGATACATCAAGACTCTCCTGTGTGTTGATGAAAGGGGGATCCGACCCTCTATAAAGGTGTTTAAGACGTCTCTCGCGACCGACCCTCTGAAGCCAAGGTTGAGGATGACTCCCAGGGAGAGCCCACGGGAAAGAGGGAGGTGAGGGAGGGAGGCTAGGCTGGCCTGAGTGTGGCTGCCAAGTTGTCACTCAGCAATAGTGACAGGTTCTCAATAGAGTGTAACCTCGGTGTGTCCTCTCACGTCCCCCTGGTGTCAACTCCTCCCAGCTGCATGCATACACACTCTCTCTCTCTCTCTCTCTCTCTCTCTCTCTCTCTCTCTCTCTCTCTCTCTCTCTCTCTCTCTCTCTCTCTCTCTCTCTCTCTCTCTCTCTCTCTCTCTCTCTCTCTCTCTCTCTCTCTCTCTCTCTCTCTCTCTCTGACAACACAGAAAGGTATAGCCAACGGATCCAAATTCCACATAGAACACACACACACACACACACACACACACACACACACACACACACACACACACACACACACATACACACACACACGAAAAAAAAAGAGGTGATATATGGCATTCTGAAAAGCAATTCGTCCCAATGAATGTAAGGTATTGTAACCTGTGATGCCCCGCAGATGTAAAGGCCCCCAGTCCGTGTGAATAGGTGGGTAGGATGGGAGGGCAGGACCATAGCACATGTGAAATATGTGGACAATGGGGCCTGGTTGTTATTGTATGGCTGTGTGATGATAGTGGCCAAGTGACTGTGATACGGGGACGTAAACATGCAGATGTATCACTTGAAATACGAGTTGAGTCGTCCCAAATGGAATGCCAGCTAATTTTACAGGAAAAGATATATATAACCAAAAAATGACAGACTAAGCCTAGATGAGATCAGTAGAGATGATTGATATAAAGTTCAGCACACTGACAGTAGCATAAGGGCTTTTAAAAGCCATTTTTGCGAATCAGGACATTCAAAAAAATAAAACAAATGCAACCTCGTTCCCAGAGAGAGCCATTCTAAATGAGCATTTAAACCCAGTTTGAAAGATCAGACATGAGAAAAATACAGTCTCTTGAGACGAGGAGTGAACTGTGACCCATATATAAAAAAAAGGCCTTCTTGGCTCCTTTTAAAATACCAGCACGAACCACTTGCGAGTTAAACCCTCTGCTCCAGAACACGAACAGCAAAGTTGCATAACGAAACTCATGATATCAACAGAGCCCACTTGAATTAAAGTACAGAGTGTACGTAGAGAGTAGAGAACGTACGGACAGAGTACAGAATTGGAGTATCGAGTGTACGTGGAGAGTGTACGGACTTAGTACATAGTGTACATACAAAGTACAGAGTGTACGTAGAGATTAGAGAATGTACGGACAGAGTAAAGAATTGGAGTATAGAGTGTACGTAGAGAGTGTACGGACTGAGCACATAGTGTACGTACAGAGTAAAGAATGTACGGAGAGAGTAGAGAGTGTACGGACTGAGTACATAGTGCACGTACAGATTACAGAGTGAACGTTAAGAGTAGAAAGTGTAAGAATAGAGTACACATTGTACGTACAGAGTACAAAGTGTACGTACGGATGTATATCATCCAGGAGACGTTACATAACCTGGAAATATCACTGTCTCTCCCTCCTTCTTTGGTCCTCAGTAACTGTACGGGTCTTACCATGTTCTCGTATTGTTCCCGGGTGTTTACTGTTGCTCTGGTTCCTTAACTGTGGCTACAGGTATCTACCATTCCTTCTCCAAGTACCAGTTCAGCTTTCCTTCTACAAGTCCCAGTTCAGACTTCCTTCTACAAGTACCAGTTCAGACCTCCATCTACAGGTCCCAGTTCAGCATTCCTTCCACACGACTTAGTTCACTCTTCTTCGTTCATTCTCCAGTCGTGTTCCCTAGCCTCCAGCTTTTGCATGTACACCTCCGCCCTGATATCTCGTAAGTACCTTTACCACCCTAGTATACCCGTCCTCCTGCTCCTCCTTCTCCCGGTACCTCTTCCTCCTCCTCCTCCTCCTCCTCCTCCTTCCCATTAGCCTTCCCCTTAGCTCCATTAGAGGCTCTTAACAGCTTCTTCCCGGCCACAGCTCCCTTGTGCCTCGCCAGCACCCTCTTACCCTCCTCCTCCAGCAGCCACTTAAACGCCCATAACCTGCTACACCAATTTTAGACAATGCTTGTAAGACGCCGCTCCTTGCTATCCATTCCTCTCTCGTAATCTTCCTCTTATCCCCTCCCCTTTCACGCTGCTTCTCTCCTTATTCCCTCTTCTCCTCCTCCTCCTCTTCCTCCTCCACATCTTTTCCCCGTCATGCCACCGCCACCACCTGACTCGCACACCACCAGTCCCTCTGTCTACTCTCCCTTGTCTGTCTGCCTCAACCACCACTTTTCTAAACAACTTCGTGAAACGCCTTCAGCATATCTCACCAGCAGGGAGGACATCCTTGACATGAAAAACGAAAGATGTTCGGCTATTTCTCCTCTTTGCTGGTCCTCCTAAACCACATCCACGTACACCCAAGTACACAACAGAATATAAGATGGATTGACCACCACCTCTTCTTCTTCCTCCTTCTTCTCCTCCTCCTCACTAGGCCGACACAGGGGAAGGAAGCCACTTCTGCCAAAGTTGGAACCTTGAGGAATAAAGTGCTTAAGCATCTTAGGCAGAAGAGGAGGGACTTAGGTCATGAAGGAACTAATCCATGAAGGACGGAGGTTCTAAAGAATCTGGACCATGAAACGATCGCTTTGATTCTGGAGGAAAAAAAAAGGAAAAAAAAGAGAAGAAAACTTTAGCCATGAAGAGTTGGAACCTTTAAAGGATCCGGACTGTGAAAGTCTACGACCTGGAGAAGGACTCGAATCCTGAAATAGCTGGTGCCTGAAGAACTTGAGCCGTGAGTCACAAGAATCCTGAAGGACCTCGAGGCAAAAGAGGATTTAGACACTTGAAGGATTTGGAACTGGAAAGGAAGAACTTGCTCCCTTAAAAGAAATCCTGAAGGACATTGAAGCCTCACGAAGGATTGTAGGATTCGAAGGACTTGGAACCCTGAATCATATCTTTTTAAAAGACTTTGTGAACCTGATGTTCTGTGGACTCTTGCAGTCATGAGCCGTCAAGAACAGGGGTAAAAAATACATGATTCAAGGGTCATGAAGGAAGGATAGCTGAAGGGATTTAAGATCCTAGGGACACCTGAAGGTAGGAGTGGCATTCTGTGGCGCCTTCCAGCTGCTCTCATTGTATTGACACGGGCCCTCGCCTGGCTGACTTGCAGCAAGCAGTGACGTGGCCTCTCGCCATGCACACTTGCAGTAGGCAGTGACATAAGCCTCTTGCCATGCACACTTGCAGTAGGCAGTGACGTGGCCTCCTCGCCATGCACACTTGCAGTAGGCAGTGACATAAGCCTCTCGTCATGCACACTTGCAGTAGGCAGTGACATAAGCCTCTCGCCATGCACACTTGCAGTAGGCAGTAACATAAGCCTCTCGCCATGCACACTTGCCTCGCTGGAGGTAAAGCAATAATGTATCTCTCTCGTGGAAACACCTCCGCCCCCATGATGGCGTCTGGAGAACATATGAAATTCTCAAGAATCTGTTCCGTCGTTGCCTGGAGGTCAAAGAGGAGGACCTGTGTATCTACAGGCGTATAACATGGCTTGGGTCTTTCATGCAGCCCTTGTCCAGGGTGATATGTTATGGTGTTTTCATGTTTAGCAAATGTGTCTTGAATTCAGTCAAAAATATATTGGTTGATCCATTCATCAAATCTAAGATATTGTTCGATATATATATATATATATATATATATATATATATATATATATATATATATATATATATATATATATATATATATATATATATATATATTATATATGTTGGAAAGGATCACAATTTTGCGCGTGATCAAGATATTCCTATGAGTCCACGGGGAAAATGAAACACGATAAGTTCCCAAGTGCACTTTCGTGTAATAATCACATCATCAGGGGAGACACTGGAAAAACACACAAGAACAATATGAAAAGAACTGGAGTGTGGAAAATCCGTCATTAGATACACTACTTTGAACACCTTACTGTAGGTTCTGCTGTGTGTTTGCACAATTGCCTATTTGTACATACCTATTTGTACAGTACAAGTAGAGAGAGTTACGCGTGCGCACACGTGTGTGTGTGTGTGTGTGTGTGTGTGTGTGTGTGTGTGTGTGTGTGTGTGTGTGTGTGTGTGTGTGTGTGTTTTGCAGTAGTTTTCGCTCAGTTTAACGTAGCTGCAATTAAGAATGATCGAGAGATACATCCTCATCTGATTATGCAGATGTAGAAACTAAATGCTGTGTTGCATGTTTACAGCCATGTAGGATCCAGGGAATTAGATTCGTGCGCACGGGATAGAGAGTATTCATATGCTGGTGGAAAGTATTCATACACAGAGAGAATGTATTCATACGCAGGGGGAAAGTATTCATACACAGAGAGAATGTATTCCTACGCAGGGGGAAAGTATTCATATGTAGAGGGAAGTATTCATACGCAGGGAGAAAGTATTCATGCACAGAGAGAGAATGTATTCATACGCAGGGAGAAAGTATTCATACGCAAGTAGAAAGTATTCACACGTATGCGTACAGTATTCATACGCAGGCAGAAAGTATTCATATGCAGGCGTACAGTATTCATACGCACAGAGAGAGAGAGAGAGAGAGAGAGAGAGAGAGAGAGAGAGAGAGAGAGAGAGAGAGAGAGAGAGAGAGAGAGAGAGAGAGAGAGAGAGAGAATGTTCTCTTTTTCCCCTTCATGTCTTTGCCTTTCGTAGAATCACACTGTGACCCACCTCCTTCCCGGGCGTGGCCTAGCGCGCTCCTTAAGGACAAGCTGTGGCTCGGGGTGTTAAGAGAACCTCCTTGAAGAAAAAAAAGAAAAAGGACTTCAATGCCATGAAAAAGAAGGCGAACTCTTAATGAGACCTTAAAGTGAACGACCGCAGGACTGAACCCTTCCTAAAGCTGGGTGTTCGAGAGGGGGGAAAGAGCATCCGATTACTTTGAATAGGTTTCGAACGGAAAGAGAAATATAACACGAAGGATTCGAGAAGGGAACTTGGAGATTGTCTTCAGTCTTTGAGGGAATATCCTCACTTGGCCCCCTTCTCTGTTCCGCTTTAGGAAGATTGAAAATCGAAAAGGGAGGATTTCTAGCCTCCCGCTCCCTCCCCTTTTAGTCGCCTTCTACGACACGCAGGGAATACGTGGGAAGTATTCTTTCTCCCCTATCCCCAGGGATATGTCTATCTATCTATCTATCTATCTATCTATATATATATATATATATATATATATATATATATATATATATATATATATATATATATATATATATATATATATATATATATATATATATATATATATATATATATATACATGAACGCGAGAACAGCGACAAAGCAATATATATATATATATATATATATATATATATATATATATATATAAACGTCATAACACATCGTAAAGTCTGCAACTACGACGAAAACTTACGACTCCCGGTGAACGTAACCTCGCATATAAAACGCCTCTAGCGAACGTTCATCGTAAGAAGGCTCTCGAGTTACGACCAGACACACCGTATTACAACGCAGGTTACGCTTCTTTGTTTACGGAGAAATAGACCCGCGACGCTGCATATGAATTGACAACACAGAGAACGACAGGATTTTATCTGAATTTAACAATGATATCGCCAATTTATAGTAACATTCTTCTTCTTCTTCTTCTTCTCTCTCTCTCTCTCTCTCTCTCTCTCTCTCTCTCTCTCTCTCTCTCTCTCTCTCTCTCTCTCTCTCTCTCTCTCTCTCTCTCTCTCTCTCATAGGGAGATAACAGCGTAACCTACACAAACCGAGAGAGGGGATTGTATATATATGTATATATATGTTGGAAAGGATCACAATTTTGCGCGTGATCAAGATATTCCTATGAGTCCACGGGGAAAATGAAACACGATAAGTTCCCAAGTGCACTTTCGTGTAATAATCACATCATCAGGGGAGACACAAGAGAGGAATATAACAGTCAGCTGATATACATCGAAGAGACGAAGCTAGGACGCCATTTGGTAAACATGTGATTGTCCAAAACATGATGATGTGATTATTACACGAAAGTGCACTTGGGAACTTTTCGTGTTTCATTTTCCCCGTGGACTCATAGGAATGTATATATATATATATATATATATATATATATATATATATATATATATATATATATATATATATATCATCCTTTATTGACAATGGTTCCTATATGATACCCCCTCGTTTGATTCTAACCTGGAGATCAGGTCTCCGGATAATATTTCTTATAGTTCTGAGTATAGGAAGTCGTCATTATATGCTTTTGGTAGATGATAAGTCACTGTAGATAAAATGTATTTCAGATAGGGGCAGTTTGAGAACGTCTGCTACCAGCTGAATGATTTTAATCAATGACTGAAGTCATCTTGAGGCAAATCGGACGCATCGTGCGTCTGTGACGTCATAGATAGGGTTTCTTAGGGATCAAGTATCCAAAACAAAACAAAGAAAAATAATAATAACAAAGACTCAATTGGTCTCGTACAAACAGGATCACTACGTTACAATCTACCCTCTACTGCGTGTCAACACTCCATACACAACATAGTGTATATTTGTGAGTATAGAAAGAACGCAATGGGAAAGTCGAGGATGAAAAAGGCCAACGAATTCTATAGCCAGCGAATGGTGTTGTGAGTGAGTGTACACACACCAACCCTCGGCCCAGCTAGCTAGCCAGGCAGACTCAGGCTCTCTCGCCGCCGCCAGGGTATTACGCCAGCTCTACCGGAGATCGGAGCTACCAAGTTCCGCGCGCAAGGCTCACTGTTTGTGACATCCGGGCGAAGGGAATTATTTGTCTGTGTTGCACAATCTTTTTCCAGGCGCTGGATTAAAGACCGCCAAGTGTGTGTGTGTATGTGTATATGTGTGTGTGTGTGACGGCTCGTTGAGAAGTTTGATTTACGTGTATATGTATATACTGCGACTCAAGTGGATATATGCTGGAATATACGCGTATATGATGGTATATATACGCTGGAAGATATATGTAATACTGGAACATATGCTGGAATATACAGGGATATACTTAAACACATGCTGGAATGTATACGCATACACTGGAACATATGCTGGAATATACAAGCATACTCTAGAACATATACTTATACATGAGTGTTCTCATTTATCTTCTACTTTTTTTATGCACTTTTCTTCATTCTCCCGTGCTCTACGGTCAGTAGCGGGGCTCACCACTCCCCTTCTTCTTCCAACACTCACCAAAAAGCGACACCTCACCTATTCATGGCTTCCTTCACTCGTGTCCAGTCGCCTCGTAGCAAACCTGTTGGCCAATACACAATCGTTATGCCATCCACTCACTCCTCTCTCTCTCTCTCTCTCTCTCTCTCTCTCTCTCTCTCTCTCTCTCTCTCTCTCTCTCTCTCTCTCTCTCTCTCTCTCTCTCTCTCGCCTCGGGCGCACCGAGGGAATCATACACCTCTGGTCATCCTCCTCAGTGTTCAATAGCATCTCTAGTATCCATAGGCTGGAATTACGTTCAGCCCCAAATAGCAGAACTTAAAGAAAAGAGAGAGAGAGAGAATCAGATTCGATATCAACAATAAAGGTCAATGATACCCTTTCGTTGTGGTTGGTACACCTTCACTTCAAGTCATAGCGATGCTCATTTTTTTTTTTTTTTACCTTTCCTCTAGATACTCTACCTTCTTATCGTCTTCCCTTGGTTCTGATGCTCCAGTTAACCCCTCCTCAGTGGTTATTGGTCCATCCTCGCTCCTCATCGCTAGTGGCCATAGACTACCACTACCACACTACACTACCACACACACTACCACTACACACACACAGACACAGACACGGCAGTATTTTCACCGCTGCGTCAAAACAACACACAAATAATCCAAGCCGAAGTGGAAAATGCAAATGAAGGTTTTGATGCGTCTCGAAATTTAGATTTGGCAAAGCGTGGGAAGCATACCCGTGGATTTATAGACATCTTAAAGAGGGTACGTGAGGAGGAGGAGGAGGAGGAGGTGGGTGTGTGACATGGCGGGGGGGACAGTATATCTTGTGGTAAGGTTCATGGAGGAGAGGAGGAGGGAGAGAGGGGAAGGAGGGGTGGGAGAAAGAGACAGACCTCCCCTCTCCCCGTCTCGAGTATGACAGCGACTTGTGCCCTCTCTCTCTCTCTCTCTCTCTCTCTCTCTCTCTCTCTCTCTCTCTCTCTCTCTCTCTCTCTCTCTCTCTCTCTCTCTCTCTCTCTCTCTCTCTCTCTCTCTCTCTCTCTCTCTCTCTCTCTCTCTCATGTACTCCACGGAGGCGATAGGCTGAGTACGGCACCAGGTCCTCCTCCTCCTCCTCTACCTTCTTCTTCCTGTACAGGTCTGCGGCAGCGTCTTCTTCGTCGCCGAGCTGGGCCGGTCGAAGCTTTCCCCCTCAGAAGTTCGTCTCCTGAAGAAGGTGATGAAGGCTGTCCATCTCAACATTGGAGGCTCTTGGCAGCCATGTTGGAGAGGAGAGAGAGAGAAGGAGGGAGGGAGGTAAGTAGAGGGAGAGAGAGAGAGGAGGAGGAGATGGAAGGGAGAAAAGGACCACCAGATATCACCCCAACTGCCGTTCTCCTCGCCTTGATCCGGGCATAAGAACGCCACTGGAACGGGATGAGCCAAGAAGCCATCCAAGATGAGACGTAATATACCAGCGCGGTAACTCAGAGGCGGACCAATCAAGGAGGTGTTCTTATTTATGAGATTCTCTGATTGGCTGCCATTACCCATGACGGGCAGCTAATTACTAGCTCCAGGACACGTCACCAGCTGATTACGTCTTCATCACGCACACCCAAAAGATATTTCTCGATTTATCTCTGCATAGATTTTGATGCAATTAATCGGATATGTATATATATATATATATATATATATATATATATATATATATATATATATATATATATATATATATATATATATATATGTATTTATTTTGCGTTGTCGCTGTCTCCCGCGTTTGCGAGGTAGCGCAAGGAAACAGGCGAAAGAAATGGCCCAACCCACCCCCATACACATGTATATACATACACGTCCACACACGCAAATATACATACCTATACATCTCAATGTACACATATATATACACACACAGACAAATACATATATACCCATGCACACAATTCACACTGTCTGCCTTTATTCATTCCCATCGCCACCTTGCCACACATGGAATACCATCCCCCTCCCCCCTCATGTAAATATATATATATATATATATATATATATATATATATATATATATATATATATATATATATATATATATATATATATATATATATATATATATATATATATATATATTACCCGAGGAACACCCAGGACCGTTTTAAAGGCTCTTGTAGCCCAAGGCTGCGAAACTTCAAGTAGCAGGGAAATGCAGATTCCTTTGGAGTGAGAAGTTCTTGGACAAAGGTGTCTTTTCATTCACGATGTAACCTCAAGCAGAGTCTGGTAAAACACACACACACACACACACACACACACACACACACACACACACACACACACACACACACACACACATACACACTGACGCACACAAAGGAAGCACCCTTTCTCATCCATTCTCTAGCTGTCATGTGTAATGCACCGAAACCACAGCTCCCTATCCACATCCAGGCCCCACAGACCCTTCCATGGTTTACTTAAGCCGGTTCACATGCCCTGGTTCAGTCCATTGACAGTACGTCGACCCCGGTATACCACATCGTTCCATTTCACTCTATTCCTTGCACGCCTCTCACCCTCCTGTATGTTTAGGCGCCGATCGTCTAAAATCTTTTTCACTCCATCCATCCCTCACCAATATGGGCTCCCGTTCTCTTTGTCCCTTCCATTCTTCGGTGCCAAGATTTCCAGTGGCAAGAACGCTTGGGTGCCAGAATTTCCAGTGCCAGGGTTGTAAGACGCCAGAGTTTCCAGTCTCAGGCCCGTGGGACGCCAGGGTCTTCAATATCAGAACACATGGGTGCCAGGGTTTCCAGTGACCAGAACTCTTGGATTCCAGGGTTTCCAGAAACTGGAATCCTTGGGTGCCAGAATTTCCAGTGACCAGAACTCTAGGGTTCCAGGGCTTCCAGTAATCAGAACTCTTGAGTGCCGGGATTTCCAGTGACTAGAACTCTTGAGTTCCAGAGCTTCCAGTAACCGGAACTCTTGAGTACCAGGGTTTCCAGTGTCAGATCTCTGGGGTAGCACCTTTTCCAGTGCCAGACCTTTGGGATGAAAGAGTTTCCAGTCTCGAGAGAAGATAACTGGCTGTCACAGCTGGAAAGCCGAGGCTTGGCCTTGGGTCCGCTTTGGAAGTCGACTTTTGTGTCTTGTCTGAACTCCTGACGGGGATGTGACTACCCCGCCAGCCTCCCCACCCACTCCCTCACCAAAAGCACTGAGACCAGACGATTTCCTAAAAGGGTCATACTAAGATATAACGCGTTTGCTTGTAGTTACCAGTTGTTACAGGTAACTACCAGTAGTTACCGGTAGTTAGGAGGCGTACATGGAGCTCTTTTTATTCCCCCCCTCCCCCTTCCTCTTCCTTCTCTCCCCTTGCAGTTAGAGGCTTTGACGTTAGTGACCCATGGGTTTAGAAGCCCCACAAGTGACAAAAGAGAGTCTACCGGAAAAAAAAGCCAGAGAGAGGTCATAGGACTTAGTGTTGGAATTAGAACGATATCGAATTCCACACACACACACACACACACACACACACACACACACACACACACACACACAGGGAGTAAAGAAACCCATTTGGAATATATCATAAGTTCAAAAACTACGGAAGATATATCTCATAAACTTATAATTATTCCAGGCTACTTGGTGTGGGCTTTGGCTACAGATAACGTTTTCTATTTCCATGCGAGGGTGAGAAAGACTTCGAAAAGTGCAAAGATAATCCAGGGGACGTGGTTGAGGTACATGATATATCGAAGGGTCATTAAGGGCCAAGTTCCACCAACAGGAGAACCTCCTGAAGGAAGTACGATGGAAGTGAAAGCGTTTCCAGTGTGTCAAAAGACTTTGAAGACCTGCTACTGCTGCTGGTGGATATGAAGAGAGGAGTAGGGAGAGAGATCTTCAAGAACGTCTTTCTCAAAGAAGAGATGCGCTGGGGTATAATCTATCCAGGTCTCGAACTCGCAAAGATAAAAAAAGAGATAGATAATTATCTCTGAAATCATCTGGTATCACAAGCACCCCTTCTCATTGGTCATCTGTGCTTTACATACGTATGTATTTATATATCTCTGTTTTCCTAATACCTCGACACACGGTTGCCAGTAAAGGCTACCTTGAAATCCTATAAGGAGAAATCACACACACACCACGACATCGAGGGTGAACGCTGAAAAAGATGTTCTTTATGCACGATGGGACAGGCTGGCTCTCTCGTCTTTTGGGACCAAGTGTGGTGCAATTTTCTGGACGAAAATTCCCCTTTCGACAAGGATGGTGGGTCTTTCGCTGCGGCCTCGGGGAAATGACCGCTTCCATCTGAAGATTTAACACTGTGTGACTCTTTTTATTTATGAGGGGAAAAATGTAAGAGTCTGGGATCAAAATACGAACCTCCATTTTCTAATCTAATGATGCTATTACTAATTGTTTGGCTGTGAACTGATATCACAAAATTTGAGGACAGATTTCCTCTCTTATGATTTTCACATACTTACAGGTTTTTCGGTACAGATTAGTTCACTATTTGACATGCGCCATTGCAAAACTCTGAGCAGCGAAGGATGGTATCCCTTGGTTTAGAAAAATGGACGGAGATTTTTTTTTTGAGCCCAAACTTCTACGTTTCCCCAACCCCTCATAAGTAGAAAACCTCACACGGTCTTGAATCTGCAGATGGAAGCTGCTATTCCCCCGTGGCCACAGCAACAGACCCCCCCACTTTTGTCGAGGGGAATTTTCGTCCAGAATTTGAGCCGTGGCTTCTCAAAGGAACAGTTGGTCAAAAGGACGAGAGCTCGTCCTGTCCTACATTGAGAAAATCTTTTTCTATATCACTTCTAGATGTTATGACGTATGCGGTTCGTTCTTGCCATGGTCCCCTTGCAAGTTGGTGCAATCCCTCTCACTTCCCTCATGACCTCAGCATCATCAGCATACAGATTCAGGTACGGGAGTCCAATCCTTCTGGCGAACTGTTTACTCAGATCAAGAAGAACAACGGCTCTGGCCAGTTCTAACCGCTGAGAGTGACCTAAACACATCCTATGCATGTGTATATGTATGTGTGTATGTGTATATGTGTGTATATGTGTATGTATGTGTGTGTGTGAGTGTGTGTGTGTGTGTGTGTGTGTCTATGCAAGCTCTTGCAATTCCACCCCCCGCCCCCCACCTCATCCATAAACGTGCCAGAACTCACAATGGTGATCCTCCGTCATCGTGAGGGCATGAGCCAACTCATATTCTTCTCAAAAAAAAAAACGGGAGGAAATGGATGGCAATAGTCACGGTCCCTCATTTTTCCGTGGATCTCTCTCTCTCTCTCTCTCTCTCTCTCTCTCTCTCTCTCTCTCTCTCTCTCTCTCTCTCTCTCTCTCTCTCTCTCTCTCTCTCTCTCTCTCTCTCTCTCTCTCTCTCTCTCTCTCTCTCTCTCTCTCCAACTTGTCTTCTGGGTTGCACCAAAAATTTCTCGTTAGTAATTACTTTCAGCCTCAGATTATCTTTTCGTCAATAATTACTTTCAGCACAAAATTATCTTTTCGTCAATAATTACCTTCAGCACAAAATTATCTTTTCGTCAGTAATTGCTCCCAGTCTAAGATTATCTTTCCACCAATAATTACTTTTGGCCCCGGATTATTTTTTTCCTTCGTCACTAATTACGTTTAGCTTGAGTGATTATCTTTTCGCCAATAATTACGTTCAGCTTGTGAGATTATCGTTTCGCCAATGATTACATTTAGCCCAAGATCATTCCTCTCTCTCTCTCTCTCTCTCTCTCTCTCTCTCTCTCTCTCTCTCTCTCTCTCTCTCTCTCTCTCTCTCTCTCTCTCTCTCTATCTCTCTCTCTCCTTCCCTCCTTCCTAACACCACACACCACCACACCCACTCCCTTTTTTCTCCCCTTGACTCTAAACTCCCTCCACCTCCTCCTCTCTCTAACCATCCCCTCACACACACATCCCTCCCTAACCCTCCACCTCCTCCGCCTCCTCCAAACACACCTCCCACTTCCCCTCTCCTCCCGCCTAACCCCTCACTTCCCCCTCACACAGTATTTGCCACAAATATTTAATTTCCTAATTAGTGTCATTGCTGGGATGAGCGCGGGAGTTTTCGACACGGAATTACGGTCGACATAAAGGATCGAGCGAATATTTGCCCGTTCACTCCACGCGGAGGAGGAGGGAGGGAGGGAGGGAGGGAGGGAGGGAGGTGGGGGGGGAAAAAAGAGAATATTCACGGTATTTGATCACGCTGGCGAAATTTTCGCGCTATTTCGCGAAATGAAGAGGGAGAGAGAGAGAGAGAGATGAGAGAGAGAGATGAGAGAGGGAGATGTGTGTGTGTGTGTGTGTGTGAGAGAGAGAGAGAGAGAGAGAGAGAGAGAGAGAGAGAGAGAGAGAGAGAGAGAGAGAGAGAGAGAGAGAGATGAGAGAGGGAGATGTGTGTGTGTGTGTGTGTGAGAGAGAGAGAGAGAGAGAGAGAGAGAGAGAGAGAGAGAGAGAGAGAGAGAGAGAGAGAGAGAGAGATGAGAGAGAGAGAGAGAGAGAGAGAGAGAGAGAGAGAGAGAGAGAGAGAGAGAGAGAGAGAGAGAGAGAGAGAGAGAGAGAGAGAGACATATCATCGTAGTTACTGTGCTTTTGGGGTCTGCTGGCGGCGGCGCCTCCACCATCCCTCCCGCCTCAGATTTTTACCCCATGCTCGCCCCTTTTAACGGGCCGTGAAGCAATGTTTATGGCGAGGCTTGCGAAGGCCTCGGAGCTCCACCTCTGCAGGAAAATACCCGAGTCTTTAAACCGTGTTCGCCACGGATCTTACCCACCTCCCTGCCTGAGGAGGAGATGGTGAGTTGCGTCGATTATGTGTCGCCGATCGTCATTTTCAACCTCGAAGGGTGAGTAGAGTCGATATGTGTCGTCATTTTCAACCTCGAAGGGTGAGTAGAGTCGATATGTGTCGTCATTTCAACCTCGAAGGATGAGTAGAGTCGATATGTGTCGTCATTTTCAACTTCGAAGGGTGAGCAGAGTCGATAAGTGTCGTCATTTTCAACCTCGAAGCTCATAAGGAAATACAAAGAAAAGGTTGCAAAGGAGTTTTAGACAGTAGATGGCAAAGCGCGTCACAGAAGGTCTGTGAGTGGCGTCTGGCGTCACAGAAGGTCTGTGAGCGGCGTCTGGCGTCACAGAAGGTCTGTGAGTGGCGTCTGGCGTCACAGAAGGTCTGTGAGTGGCGTCTGGCGCCACAGAAGGTCTGTGAGTGGCGTCTGGCGTCACAGAAGGTCTGTGAGCGGCGTCTGGCGTCACAGAAGGTCTGTGAGTGGCGTCTGGCGTCACAGAAGGTCTGTGAGCGGCGTCTGGCGTCACAGAAGGTCTGTGAGTGGCGTCTGGCGTCACAGAAGGTCTGTGAGCGGCGTCTAGCGTCACAGAAGGTCTGTGAGTGGCGTCTGGCGTCACAGAAGGTCTGTGAGCGGCGTCTAGCGTCACAGAAGGCCTGTGAGTGGCGTCTGGAATCACAGCATCTGATCGATATTGTGTCACGTACTTTGCATCACATCACCAAATCAGTGTTACAATACCACTACTTAGTAAATAAAGGCCTGAATATGAATGTCGTCTGAAAGGACAAAAGCCACAGGAAAGTTTTATGGAGTTGATATCGTCTCCATCCTGTCGACAGACTCCCACACCAGGAGACTAGTAAAGGAAACAAACTGGCAAATATCAGTTTAGCATACAAGTTCACGGAGAAGAAAATATTCCAGCAAACTGTTAACATCCTATATACGACCAGAAAATAGAAGGGGCTTCTCAAGTTTGGTCACTGCAACTAATGAGGAACAAAGAGTTAATCGAGAAGGTCCAGAGGAGAGCAACAAAGATGATATACTAGAATCAAGAGAGTTGAATCAGAGGGAAAGGCAAAGGCCACATATATACCTGTAGGGTGAGGAGTGACCTGATCACATCCTTTTAAATCCTTAAACCAGACTGCTGGCACAGACAGTGAACAGTTCTATGAAAGATGTAGGGATTGAACAAGCAGAGGCCATAATATGAAACTAAGGAGAAAATTTGTCAAAATGAATATAGAGAAGTACTGTTATGGTATATAAAAGTGTTGGACTAAATGGAATACAATGAATGAAAACATGGTTAATGCAGAGAGGATACAAACATCTATGAAGCAGTATGATTGTAAAGCACAAATAGGTAATATCAAATAGGCAATTGTCCAAACACACACACACACATACACACACACACAAACACACACACACACACACACTGACAAGCACACTCGCGCGCGCACGTCACCTGACCGAGAAACAGACAATAACAAAACACTCAGGCAACAGACAACTGTTCTCCTCCTCCTTGTTGTTTTCCCCCGTCTTGTGAAAAACCCAGGACGCCCTCCGCAGCTGGTCACCCACAGACGTCCGCCATTCCTCCTTACCCCAAGGCCCACTGCTTCCTGGGGTAAATGAAAAGCGCTGCTCTATCGTCTGTTCCCCACACTCCCTCGGGCTGGAAATGCTCTTCGTTTACACTTACTTGGCCGGGAACGTACGACAAGGGGGAGGTGGAGTGTGGGGAGAGTACATACAATAAGTACATTCTTGAGTTTCTTCTCCTTTGGAATAGATGTATTTTCTAGTATTACTCCCTCAGAACTGATGATCGCCAGTGTCTCTAAGCACTTAAGCCAGCGCCAATGTCTCTAAGTACTTGAGCCAGAGCCAATGCCTCTAAGCACTTAAGCCAGCGATAATGTCTCTAAGCACTTAAGCCAGAGCCAATGCCTCCAAGCACTTAAGCCAGCGATAATGTCTCTCAGCACTTAAGCCAGCGATAATGTCTCTAAGCACTTAAGCCAGCGATAATGTCTCTCAGCACTTAAGCCAGCGCCAATGTCTCTCAGCACTTAAGCCAGCGCCAATGCCTCCAAGCACTTAAGCCAGCGCCAATGCCTCTCAGCACTTAAGCCAGCGATGAATGTCACCTACAGCAAATGCCTTTACCTTACGTAGTATTAAAATTCGTCATAATTTTCTTGATAAGCAATTCTATTCTCTTCCATGCCGGCTATTATTATCAGGGGATGCAATTAAACCTTCTTTAATTACAGTCTTTTATACGGGTGTATGAATTCTCGACTCGAGAGTGTCGCTATGTGAGACGAGGTAGAACGTTGCATTATTGAAATATAGGTCAAATTTACAATTTAGAAGATCCAGTGAAGCAATTTGGTTCACGTCATCAACAAATCAGTTTTCGAACATTACCTTCGACCCATCAGTGAAGCTTTACTCCCGAGTGATTCATCTACTACTACGATAGAAATATTCTCTCAATCCTTTCCATGAAGCTTCGGAACCATCGCTCAAACGATTCATGAAGATGCAAATAATGGATCTCGAGTCTTACCAGAGGAAACCTCGACTTACGAATGATCGGTTTGATACAATGGCATGAACATGGGCTCGACCCTGCCTATAAAGCTTCAATATCTGAATCAGTCATTATGATCCTACAATACAAACACAGTCTCGATCTTTCCAATGAAGCCTCTACGCCCGAAGGAGTCATTTACTCCAGCGATAGCCACATGAAGCCTCGAATCCCTGAAAGATTCATTTGATACTATGATACCAACACAGCCTGGCTCACTAACAACAGTCGAAGCTTCGAACACATCCGCATGTCAAATGAAGCTGATGTATTAATGGTCCGTTTGATGAGGATAGACGTTCATTGTCACGCGACAATAGACACAGAGCAGATATGACTGATAATCCTCTTGATTCAATTCTTCTGACAGCCAATGGAAAGGATCATAACCCACAATCTTCCAGTCTCATATCTCAAAGGATCTTATCACATCCTCTTATTAGAGGATCAGTAGATTCATGGAGGGAGAAATCTAAGCTGATTTCAAAGACACGTACGTAGAATTCGACAGATCCACGAATATCATCTATAGAGCTACATGCAGTCATACAAACCAGCAAGGAAACACGAGAGGTACTCGATAAGTGGGTGAAGACGGGCATGAAGAAGAAGGAAGCCCTCCTCCACCTTCCCCTCCCCCTAACATGCAGGGAGCCCCTGGCTGTCAGGGGAACGTTTGATGCAGCTCAGCCCCGTAATGTCTGGGGTTGTTTAGTGGGGGGAAAGTTTTAGTGAAGAGCGGCACTCGCCGAAAATGTGTTTTCCGGCCCAGCTGTCTGCTATTGCCTCAGGGATGGCGGTCAGTCAAGCGAGAAACAAGGTGAAGGGATTCCAAGCCTTCTTTACCTTACTAATGCTCCTCGTGCAGGGGTTTCCGTAGTATTTTATCCCCACCTCCTCTTCTCCCTCCTCCCTCCCGAACGCTAATCCTTGAAGAAATTCTGATCCTTCTTCCGTCCCAGGAGATCTGTGCTTAGAAACGAAATCCCTCTACTTCTCTGTCCTTCAAACGCTGCTGGAGAAGGGTACAAGAACCCTCTAAAGACTTTGTGTGTTCGGGTCTTTTAGCTAAACTTTAAACAGTTTGCACATGCCTCGGCCAATTGAAAAAGTAAAGCCAAGTTTAAACGACAGTAGGAGAGAAGACAGAGCAAAGAGAGCAAATGTTAAAGACAAAAGAGAGACGAAGGGAACTATACAAACAAAAAAAAAGGTAAACATTTGAACAAACAAGGACAGAACACAGTGGCAACAATACCTAGACGCCTATCATGTCCAAAATGAAGACGAGGCGTTCTCTCCAACTATAGCGGAAAGGCAGATCAAAGACAGCAGGTGCTACGCTACAATTCTCTTGAAGGTACACGCTACTGTAGTGAGCCCCCCCCTACCCTTCGTCATAAATTCAGGCCACTTCAAGCTGAAGCCTCTCATCCGGGAGATCCCTAATTACATACAGATAAGAAATCTGCTGCAGTCACTCTGGTCAAGATCTTTAGCCCCGATTATCTTCTTTAGTGTAGCAAGCTGTAGCTTATGGATGTATTGGCTAAAGATATTCTAAATGGTGGATGAAAATATTTTAAACACTTAGGGAATAGAACTCTGAGATTCTTTCTTGTGAATTGCTTTTTCATAGAAATATCGAAAGCTCTGACATCTAGAAAGCTTCAGTAGCAGTGTTACACACTTCACGATCGATGTTAGAACAGAAAGAAAAAGAATGATAGGTAAGAGAACACAGAAGAAAGGATATCTATTTCAACCAGGGATTTCATGTAGAAACATGCGCAGTGGTGTCTTCATATGTATCATTTGCCTCGCTAGTGGCCTACTGTTTCATTATACGGCAGGCACATCTGTCCAATTTTGTTTCATTTTCCCCGTGGACTCATAGGAATATCTTGATCACCCGCAAAATTGTGATCCTTTCCAATATATATATATATATATATATATATATATATATATATATATATATATATATATATATATATATATATATATATATATATAAACGAATATATTGCATATGAACGCGCACTTCCATAGAACATACAAACCTTCAACAGCCAAGCTCGAACCCGGGAACCTTGTGTGGCAGGCGTGAGCGCTCCAGCCTGCTACGCAAGGGTCCCGGGTTCGAACCTGGCTGTTGGAGGTTTGTATGATATATATATATATATATATATATATACATATTGTATTACCCTCGTGCCTCCCTTATTGATATACTATCATTAAAATATCTTCTAAAAATGGAATCAACCGATATTTTCCATATATTCTTAACCTCAAATGTTCAAACAACTCGTACAGCGGAACAACGTTTCTGATTCAATTTTTTTTTCTATATTTTATTACATTTTTCCTTGTTCAGTTCTCTGGTTACATTTGATCAGTTGGTGATGCTTTTATTGGGGGATTCACAAGAGACGGGAGAAAAAAAAAAATACGAAGAATTTCAAAACTTTTTTCATATCTCAAGTGTCAAACAAGATGTCTGAAGAATCCGGAGCAAGGTTTCTGAAGCATTCGGAGCAACGTGTTTGAAGCATCCTGAGCAACGTGTCTGAAGCATCCGGAGCAACGTGTTTGAAGCATCCGGAGCAATGTGTCTGAAGCATCCGAAGCAACGTGTCTGAAGCATCTGGAGCAATGTGTCTGAAGCATCTGGAGCAATGTGTCTGAAGCATCCGGAGCAACTTGTCTGAAACATCCGGAGCAACGTGTCTGAAGCATCCAGAGCAACGTGTGTGAAGCATCCGGAGCCACGTGTCTAAAGCATCCAAAAACACGGTTTCTGAAGAGGAAGCGACTCTCGAAAAGTTTCTGAAGCAAACGTTGAAGCCTCCCAAGTATCGTTTCCAAAGGAAACGTTTCGGCAGCAGCTCTACGAACGCCTTCGACGCCCGGAGTAATTTCTACATTAATTCCTCTTACCTTTTTCCCCCGAGTTAGCCATGATTAGATTCGTCAGTGTCAACAAAATATATGTAGAACAAAAAAAAATACATATGTTTCCAGTGCTACATTTCACAGAAGCATCCCCACCATCATCTACAGTTTCTACGTTTATTTGATCCGTTGCTTCGTAGCTCCGCCCAACAGCGAATGAGGGCGAACTGTTGCCCTGTTTACTGTTGTGGAGTCACACACACACACACACACACACACACACACACACACCTCATGAACGAGACACCTAAAACCAATGCCATGTGACCAAACAAAAAAGATAAACATATATATATATATATATATACATATATATATATATATATATATATATATATATATATATATATATATATATATATATATATATATATATATATATATATATATATATATATATATATATATTTATCCCTGGGGATAGGGGAGAAAGAATACTTCCCACGTATTCCCTGCGTGTCGTAGAAGGCGACTAAAAGGGGAGGGAGCGGGGGGGCTGGAAATCCTCCCCTCTTGTTTTTGTTTTTCTAATTTTTCCAAAAGAAGGAACAGAGAAGGGGGTCAGGTGAGGATAGTCCCTCAGAGGCCCAGTCCTCTGTTCTTAACGCTACCTTGCTAACGCGGGAAATGGTGAATAGTTTGAAAGAGAGAAAAGAGAAATATCAATTCATGACACAATGACTGTTATATACATAACGTCACATCCATGACACATTACACCCTCGTAATGTGTACATCGGCGTTTTGCAAAGATCGTGTCATTGTTTACAGAGTCTGTGGAAACATGACCAGCCCGCCGTTAATCGCTCTGTCCATTAATGTCGCGATATTGGACGTTAATGTGACAGCCTGGACAGCTGGGGCAGCAAAATTCGTACCTCCTGCTTATATATATATTCACTGGATCAACGAGGAAGTGACGTAAATGACCATTATTCAAATGGCTTTCTATATTTCTATCTGTTTTTTTGTTTTTACTTGTAAGGTGGTTTGTTTCTAAAGCCATTTGCATAAGGTTAGAAATTGGTCAGAAATGTATGTTTTAGTATTAGATGGTGTTCTGTGTTCCACTGGGGGATAAATGAAATCGTTTTGAAGTAATAGTAGTAGTAGTAGTAGTTGTAGTAGTATTAGTTGTAGTAGTAGTAGTAGTAGTAGTAGTAGTAGTAGTAGTAGTAGTAGTAGTAGTAGTAGTAGTAGTAGCAGCAGTAGTAGTAGTAGTAGTAGTAGTAGTAGTAGCAGTAGTAGTAGTAGTAGTAGTAGTAGTAGTAGTAGTAGTAGCAGTAGTAGTAGTAGTAGTAGCAGTAGTAGCAGTAGTAGTAGTAGTAGTAGTAGTAGTAGTAGTAGTAGTAGTAGTAGTAGTAGTAGTAGTAGTAGTAGTAGTAGTAGTAGTAGTAGTAGTAGTAGTAGTAGTAGTAGTAGTAGTAGTAGTAGTAGTAGTAGTAGTAGTAGTAGTAGTAGTAGTAATAGTGGTTGTGATAGTGGTAGTATTAGCAATGGTAGTGGTAACAGTAGTTGTAATATAAGTTAAATGATTAACAACTGTACGAATCAACGCCTCGTTGATATGACATTGATCTTGATGACTGAAGTATGGTCTGTGATCGCCAAAACAGCAGCAGCGTCTCAGGAGACGTGAAGACCATCACACAACAAATATGATTCCACTCGAGAGACCGCACCATGCAAAAGCACCACCTCCTCCTCACACACACATCCCACCCCCCTGCACCACTCTCCTCTGTCATCCAGCTACGAAGCGGGGCAGTAAAGCTCCCTTTAAAGTCTGGCGCTTCCCCGACCGACCGCTGTCATCGGATGGACCCGGACACGTCAGCTGGGAGGTGCTTACGGCCTCACATCTGACGAGAGATAAACCCGAGCCGATATGCCAAAGCCCATTCAAATGTCCCGAGTGTAAACAGCGTTTTCCTCAAACTTTCGAGGCGATGTTTAAGTCCCCACTACCAGCTGGGCCTTTCAGGGAGATCCGTGATCTAAAATACACTGTAAGGTACGAACAGGGAGGAGATGATATTTGTTTGGAGGGAAAGAAGGCACGAGAAAAATGAGTATTCTATTTTAAAATGCCAAGGGAAAACCTGGTTCAAACACAACCCTTTGCACAGAGCCATGGGACAAGCTGTCAACATAACTGATCCCTGGGCCCAATCTGCTTAGCGCTGGAGGATTCGAGAATAAATCACACGGGATTACCCTAATGGGAAAACAACAAAGTAGGAATTAATCTTAGTTACAGTGAAGGTAAACCAGCGCTGAGTTATTGTACGCTGGCGAGGTGGATCGCCAGAGATAACTCCCAAATATTCCTGGCTGGTCTGAGTCAACATTGATGCAGTTGATGTAATTAAAAGCATATTGAGAGAGTGAATAATTAATGAATATCTTCTTTGCTTTGTCCTGCCGTCTCGTTGCTTACTGGGAGGGTGATTCATGCATAATGCAGGAAAGATTATATAGTTAGATAAAGGATGTATTGGATGTATGGAGTGGTTTGATAATCCCGAAGGAAAATGCATATTTCTTGTTGTTGAATGATTTTATTGAATAACAGTCCTCCAGGGGAATCATTTGGCTCGTTGGATATACATTCAACACACCACACACCACTATATCTCCAAAGATGTGGACATCAGAACACCAATACTGTCCTCTGACAGATAACCTGGTCTCCCACGTACTCACATCCACCACACATGACCCCTCACATCACACATCACCCTCACTCCTCACACCACATGCCACCCTTGTCCAACACACCACACACACCACCCTTACCCCACACCACACACCACACCCACACCACACACAACCCCCCACACCACACACACCACCCTTACCCCACACCACACACCACACCCACACCACACACAACCCCCCACACCACACACACACCATCCTCACACCACACACCACCCTTACCCCTCCACTCCGCACATCACCACCATCACACCACACACCACCTTCCACCCACGCACCATCCTCACACCACCACACAACTCTAAGCCTCATACCACACAACAATCTTCACCTCACACACTACACATACCATTACTAAAGACGTCGAACCCCAGGATTTAGCAACATAGCTCTCACAGTGCAATATTTGCAACATGAAATTTTAAGATATACTGAATACTGTCATATGCTTAACAGATGAATATGATATCATGGTGGTAAAGGGAACCTGGATTAAAACTGTGAATATTCACTGATAAGCAGAAACAGTGATAACAGGATGTAATGGAACATTTTCTTAAAGACAGACTGCATGATAAGGGTGCCGGTGCTATGTTTCCAGGTCACTGTAAATCTAAATGTAACTAAGTCAGAAAAACTGATATGAAAGCTCAAGACACAGTTAACATTATATATATATATATATATATATATATATATATATATATATATATATATATATATATATATATATATATATATATATATATATATATATATATATATATATATATATATATATATATATATATATATATATATATATATATATATATATATATATATATATATATATATATATATATATATATATATATATATATAAGACATGAAAGATATTTACTGAAGTGTTATGTGAACTGAAACCCACTTTGAACGAAAGTAGCTTGAATATTGAAGGATTCTATCCTCCAGAGGTAATGTAGTGTTTAAGGGAAAACAATAACATGTGCGGGGGAAAATTTGGAACATTACATTTCATTGAAAGACATTAGGTAAGGCGACAATGGTCAGAGTTATGCATTTCAGGGTAAATGTGGGGTTAAATAATTGTAGAAGCAGGTAATACACTTGTGAAGATCGGCCGAGTTCTGAGACCCTCACACAGCATATTACTTATAAGGATATCGACTGTAAACATACCAATATTAACTTGGTCTGTTGATGGGGAGGTTGGACTGTGGCCACAACTGGCTCTCCCGTCTCTCAACTGTTTGTTGATATTCGTTAGTGGTTACGCGATGCTCAGACGTGGATGTGACTGATGATGGTGAGTCCATTTTGAGTGGAATATTGACTGCTAAAATATACCTCGACAGCCAGAAAAATTAGATTAAAGTTTCATAGAACCTTTACACTACACACACCAACCTCACACCACACACACACACATACACACACACACACAACCACACACACACACACACACGCATATATATATATGTATATATATATATATATATATATATATATATATATATATATATATATATATATATATATATATATATATATATATATATATATATATATATATATATATATATATATATATATATATATAAGTCCACGGGGAAAATGAAACACGAAAAGTTCCCAAGTGCACTTTCGTGTAATAATCACATCATCAGGGGAGACACAAGAGAGAAATATAAGTCAGTTGATATATATATATATATATATATATATATATATATATATATATATATATATATATATATATATATATATGCGTGTGAGTCACCTGAGTCTGAACAGGGAGTTCATAAAGACTCTTTCTCCTTTAAAACACAATGAGATGAGCTCCTTTCCAGTCGTGGATAATGGCTGGCTGGGCTATTGTACGCCAACAATGAGTAGCTGTCAGGCGCTATACTCTTCGCTCTGTATTCCCAACAGTCTTTGCAGAGTTCTGACGTCCTCGCTCCACCTCGTCCGTCGTCCGCGAAACACACTCGGTGCTTCGGTGCTTCGGTCCTCTCATACGAACCGTGCTTCGGTGCTTCGATGCTTCATTTCTCTCCTACGAACCACTCGCTCGAAACTGGGGTTGAGGACGGATTCTGAACTTCGGGGAGAAGAAAGTCTGGCGTCTCACGAGGGTGTTTGCAAATGCCAAACCCTTTAGCGTTTAGTAAACCTTACGATCTGAACTTATTGAGAGTATTATGCCGGGAAAGAGCCACACTCCCTCACACCCCATTGAGTGTGTGAAACATCCCAGGGAATTTTTGGCATCACTCACATTTGCCAGCTTTTACCTGGATCTAAATCACCCGGGCGAGTTGAATTCTTGTCAAATGATCTTTTTTTTATGCACCTAAAACAAGTTGTTCCTCATCAGACTTAAGAAGAACATTTGTGAAGAGAGAAAAAAAAAAATAGCAATTATACTTCTATAATACGCCTGATTCGCCTTCCTAGGAAGAAAAAAAAAATACTATTGGTTTTGGTTGATATCATTGACCCCCCCCACAACCCCCACACCCCCACGGCGGCACGTCGCGCTCCAGCTGCCTTGCAATTCTCTCAAACTGTAAGTTTGTTTTTTGTCTTTGTTTTTTGGAAAGTGTCGTCGCGAATATACCACTTTGTTACAGCAGGATATTGTGTTATTTTTCTGCGTGTTAGTGTGTGTGTCTGTGTGTGTGTGTGTGTGTGTGTGTGTGTGTGATGTTTATGGTATGCTCGGCCATAAGGAATATTTTCACCCACTGAAAGTAATCCTGTGCTAGAGACGAGGAGGATAAGGAGGTGTGTGTGTCTGTGTGTGTGTGTGTGTGTGGGAAGGATGGGGGTTGGTGGTGGTTTGTGAGGGTGCTGGTGGTGGCTGTGTGGAAAGATGGTGTGTGTTGGGGGGGGGTGTACACACACACACACTCACACACACACACACACACACACATGGGTATCGCTAACTCTGATTTTACCTACGGGCTCGCCCTGGTTCGAATCCTAGGCGCGGGAGTCGGCCCATAGTCAACCCAGCAATTCATCCTCCCCTCAAGGGCTGGTCAATGAATGGGGTACCTGGCTTCAGCTGGGGCATGTATGTATGTGTGTGTAAATACACATAAGAGTAAAGGCTTAGGACATATATATACAAGAGAAATGATAATCGCACTCTGGGGTAAGGAAATGCACCTACTCTTGTCTTACACTCAGCAGCAAAGAGAGGGAGACTGACTTTACACAGGCCAAAGATCCTTTTCACTTATGATTCAGAAGAAATACTAACAGCGAAATTAAAACTTGGACGTGTTCAACAAGATCGAGGTAAACTTCCCAGAGCAAATATTGAAGGATCAAATTAACATTTTGCCAAAAACACCGCGTTCACTGCACATAGTCAAGGCAATGCGGGTCCCAACCCTCTCTCTCTCTCTCTCTCTCTCTCTCTCTCTCTCTCTCTCTCTCTCTCTCTCTCTCTCTCTCTCTCTCTCTCTCTCTCTCTCTCTCTCCTATGTATAAAAGAAATGATGATCTTCCATTCAGTTCGCAGCCAGAGCACCATGAGACTGTTAAAGGTAAATAGAATATTTATAGAATATTCATATTGGATGTCCGGGTATTGTGCGCTGTAGAGTTTGATAATTGTTTTCATGGGACGCTTGGTTTTCGTCATCTTTCTCTCTTTCTCTGTGGGTAAACAATCGTTCCAAGCTCGGCTATAGGCGCAGGTGTTGTGTATCTTAAGTCCTTGGTAATTGTTGTAATTCGTTTTGCCTCGTGAATCAAGCCTGGGAGGAAAAGCGAATGTGATTCATGTGATTTGGACGTGGAATTTTCACTTCCTAGGATGGATATGATCTTCCTGTTTTCTCTCTCTCTCTCTAGAGATTAAAACTGGAATCTAAAAGCCTCAAAATAGCTCCTACTGGGAACCATTAACACTCGACACATTTGCCTCATTTGACCGCCCACCCTCCCCCATCCCGGGTGAATTGGGAGGAGGAGGGAAAGAAGAAGAAGAACAGGAAGAAGAGGAGGAGGAGGAGGAGAAGGAGGAGGAGGAGGAGGAGTCCAATGGCACTAATGGTTTCCTCCCTTCTCCCCACCTTTTACCACCCCCACCCTCTTTTCCTCTTACCCCCCTCCCTTCTTGCCCGTCTCTGCCTGCTACTGAGTACCAATATTTACTCCCTCGTAAATTACCCCAAACCTTTAGTCCTCCCGGAGGAACGACCCTCATTAACTAAACAGACGACTCTGCCATTGTTTTGTCGCAGAGACATTCCTGGCTGGACGAAGTTTCAACAGTTTCCGCGCACAATCTGCTCATTGTGACCCCTAAAGTTTATGGCTTCCCGTAACTAAACCTCAGTTACGTTGGGGGTGGAGGAGGAGGAGGAGGGGGTGAGATTTCTCTTTTTTTCTCCCCCTCTCCCCCTCCCGTTTCCTTTTTTTTTTGCAATGGGAGAGGGAGGGGAAAAGGGGAAAGGGCGATGGAAGGGAGGAAGTTTACATCCGCGCTCGCAAGTGCGAGGGATAGTTTGTTTGTTAATGTCGCTCTTCCTGAAGATGAGGATGATCGTGAACGAAAATCAGTGAGGGTGAGTCTGGCTAGCAGCGGAGGAGAGGAGAAAGGGGAGGAAATGTCGTCTCTTCTCCCTCCTTCTCCTCCTCTTCCTCCCACTCAGGGGCCCTCACAGCTTTAATGTGTCCCGAACTGCGACAACTTTGGGCACCCGTGCTGTGGGGGAGGTCACGCTACCGTGTGGCCTTCTGTGTCTTACTGGTGGTGGTGGTGGTGGCTGCTGCTGCCGGCGACGGCGACGGAGGAGGCTCGTATTCATCGTGGCCTCGTGTGTCTCTCGCTCCTGCTGCTGCTGCTGGTAGCAGCGAGGGAAGCAGCATTCATCGTGGCGTTCATGTTGCTGAAGGTGGAGACTGCAGTGCTTGTACCGCTGCTCCAGGAGGCCTGCTGTTGGTGATGAAGACCACGGTGCTTGTAGCCTCCAGGAGGCCTGCTGTTGGTGATGAAGACCACGGTGCTTGTAGCCTCCAGGAGGCCTGCTGTTGGTGATGAAGACCACGGTGCTTGTAGCCTCCAGGAGGCCTGCTGGTGGTGATGAAGACCACGGTGCTTGTAGCCCCCAGGAGGCCTGCTGTTGGTGATGAAGACCACGGTGCTTGTAGCCTCCAGGAGGCCTGCTGTTGGTGATGAAGACCACGGTGCTTGTAGCCTCCAGGAGGCCTGCTGTTGGTGATGAAGACCACGGTGCTTGTAGCCTCCAGGAGGCCTGCTGTTGGTGATGAAGACCACGGTGCTTGTAGCCTCCAGGAGGCCTGCTGGTGGTGATGAAGACCACGGTGCTTGTAGCCTCCAGGAGGCCTGCTGTTGGTGATGAAGACCACGGTGCTTGAAGCCTCCAGGAGGCCTGCTGGTGGTGATGAAGACCACGGTGCTTGTAGCCTCCAGGAGGCCTGCTGTTGGTGATGAAGACCGCGGTGCTCGTAGCCACCAGGAGGCCTGCTGGTGGTGCTGAAGACCACGATGTTCATGACCTCTGAGACTTCTACTGATGGAGAAGCCTCACACTCCATGCTCTACCGCCGTCAGGAAATGCGTCTCTCGATAGCTCGGGGCACCATCTCGCTGACGAGGGTGTCGTCGGAGGCGCGGATATTGTGACATGGGGCGCGGGTGATTGACGAAGGCGAAGGGAAGAGGAGGAGGAGGAGGCGGGAGCGCGCGCGATGCGAAAACGCTCCTGCTGCTGCTGCTCCTCCTCCTCCTCCTCCTCCTACCGCTGCCTATATCGCTGGGGAAGGAGCGGGGTAAATGAGGTGTGATATAATCGAATTATTCAGCAGTGAGTCTTCCCCTCTACTCTCTCTCTCTCTCTCTCTCTCTCTCTCTCTCTCTCTCTCTCTCTCTCTCTCTCTCTCTCTCTCTCTCTCTCTCTCTCAGAGGACAGTCCTCACCCAAGGTGGTTCTAGGAGCGCTGAGACCCAGCGGGAAGTCCAAAGGTTTCTACGCTGCCCTCTCCCCAGCTCCTCCATCAACCTCCTCACGTAAACCAAATGGATGATTTTGGTGGTGAAAAACAACCATTTCTTTTTTTTTTTTTTTTAGTACATGTCCGAATTTCAAGACCATCAGCAGGTGATTACAAGACGATTAGTATAATCCCATCATAACAACAATAGTCACAACAATGATAACGAGGATAATTATGATAATTCTTTCTCCCTAACTGCCTTTCTCGACTCAGTGAGGTAGCGTCAGGAACTAACGAACAATGGCCTCATTTGCACACATTAATTTCGAGCTGTCACATGTATAATGTACTGCAACCTGGGCCTGCCAGCCCCAGCCAGGATTATCACAATTGCTTTGTACATCTTGGCTCAGCTCAGTGTAGATTGATGGTGGATATGATAGTAATGATAATGATAATAATGATAATAATAGTAATAATGATAATAACAATAATAATGATAATA
>NC_092278.1:32807100-32879600 GCF_036320965.1 Panulirus ornatus
CACATGGAGAGAATGAGTGAGGAGAGATTGACCAAGAGGATATATGTGTCGGAGGTGGAGGGAACGAGGAGAAGAGGGAGACCAAATTGGAGGTGGAAAGATGGAGTGAAAAAGATTTTGTGTGATCGGGGCCTGAACATGCAGGAGGGTGAAAGGAGGGCAAGAAATAGAGTGAATTGGAGTCATGTGGTATACCGGGGTTGACGTGCTGTCAGTGGATTGAAGCAAGGCATGTGAAGCGTCTGGGGTAAACCATGGAAAGCTGTGTAGGTATGTATATTTGCGTGTGTGGACGTGTGTATGTACATGTGTATGGGGGGGGGGGGTTGGGCCATTTCTTTCGTCTGTTTCCTTGCGCTACCTCGCAAACGCGGGAGACAGCGACAAAGTATAAAAAAAAAAAAAAAAAAAAAAAAAAAAAAATATTATTATTATTATCATTATCATTATCATTATTATCATTACTACTATTAGTAGTAGTGGTATCGTTATCATCATTATCATGATCACTATTATCATTGTTATCAAAATTACGATGATGAAGCAGTTAGCACTACATTAGCAGTAGATCCAGTTAATATTAACCATACGTCTCGTAATCGGAGCAAAACATGGTATCACTCAGATCAGCGGTTGCTGTAAGGTCCGTATTCTCAGTCTCTCTCTCAGCAGCAGCAGCCGTCGTGAGCTGAGAGGCGTCAAAGAATTATGAGGAAACAGAAAACAATGTTTGTGCATAAACGGGGGCCGTGAGGTCATCAGATACCATGAGCTAATTAGCATTTAACAACTTAATTATCTGAGATGCTCGCTTGGTCCTTGCGCCACCGCCATGCACAGCACCTCAAGCGACCCAGTCCGCCAGCACTCGCCTGAGACAGCGCCTCACTCACTCAAGACCCCTCCATCCTACAACACCTCAAGCGACCCAGTCCGCCAGCACTCGCCTGAGCCAGCGCCTCACTCACTCAAGGCCCCTCCATCCTACAGCACCTCGAGCGACCCAGTTCGCCAGCACTCACCTGAGCCAGCGCCTCACTCACTTAGGGCCCCTCCATCCTACAGCACCTCAAGCGACCCAGTTCGCCAGCACTCGCCTGAGCCAGCGCCTCACTCACTTAGGGCCCCTCCATCCTACAACACCTCAGGTGACCCAGTCATCCAGTACTCACCTGGGCCCCGCGTCATGCAGGGCCTCTCTCTCCACTTCCTCCACCATCGTCTTTAACCTGGACTCGACACCGTCTCCACCTCCACGACTCACAACAATTATCTCAACTCCCAACTTAGCTTGGCCTGAGGGGGGTAAACAAACGCCGTGATGCTCCCAACTTTTCTTTCCAGCCCGCGAGAAGTGATCAGGAAATTCCCGGACTCGAAAGAATGGAGGGGAAAACATGAACGTTTCTCTCTTATAAAGGCTACACTTGGGGGCCGAGTTAGCGTCGCTCGGAGCACTTCGTCGTCCTCTGCTGCCGGCGGCGCGCTGCTCCAGGCGGGACGACTCTCCTCGCTGCGGAGGGGGAAGGAAGGAGACAAGAAATCGCAAGTTAGGTCCTCCAGCCACACGTTCCATACTGCCCTCCGTGGGTCTTCCTCCTCCAAACTTTGGCTCGAGATGGAAGCCTCCCGTCTTTTTCTGATTTTTCTTTTCATCTCAAAGACTCAGAAGCAGATGGAAGTCAGGGATAAACCAGTGTTGAGGGAGCTACACTCATCTACGGTGGTGGAGTGGTCTTGCGCCATCGCTCTTCGAAGCTTTGGAGTCTTCGGAGCTTCGAATCATCATCATCTGGTCAGTAAAGTACTGGTACGTTTTTCGCTGAGCGACGGCCATTGAGAATGCTCTCCAAAAAGGACTTGGATCATCGCCCAGTAAAGTAGAAGACTTTAAGTAGATCAATCATGAAGACAACTGAAGGATTTCTTTTAAGTATCCCACGACGAGTCTTGCTTCACAGTCGACACCAGCAGCTTCGGCAGGACTCTCCCTATCTCTCCTCCGCTGGCACGGGTGTCTGGACACTAAGGGAAACCCTCCCTCGACTTTCCGTGATACGAACATTTTCCGGGGAAAGAATTCATCGAGAGATGTCGGCCAATCTTTCCGGAAGGAAGGTGAAAAAAAAGAAAACAAGATAGCCTGTCAGGTCTACTTCGCTTCTTGTTTGGATCTGAGGGAAAATTTATCCAGCCTGGAGCTTCAGCCTCTCCTGTGTAAACTGTAGTTTTTAAGTTAGCTTGGGAACCATGTATACTGTGGCTAGTCAACCAGCCTGGGAGCCTGACCCATGTACACTGCGGTCAATCAATCATCCTGGGAGCCTGTCCCATGTATATTGTGGCCAGTTAATCATCCTGGGAGCCTGTTCCATATACATTGCGGTCAATCAATTATCCTGGGAGCCTGGCCCATGTACACTGCAGTCAATCAATCATCCTGGGAGCCTGGCCCATGTACATTGTGGCCAATCAATCATCCTGGGAGCCTGACCCATGTACACTGCAGTCAATCAATCATCCTGGGAGCCTGTCCCATATACATTGCGGTCAATGAATCATCCTGGGAGCCTGTCCCATGTACATTGCGGTCAATCAATCATCCTGGGAGCCTGACCCATGTACATTGCGGTCAATCAATCATCCTGGGAGCCTGACCCATGTACATTGCGGTCAATCAATCATCCTGGGAGCCTGGCCCATGTGCACTGTGGCTGGTAAACCAGCCTGAAACCTTGACCCACGTACACTCAGGCAAGCAGTGTGGGAGCTGTAGCCAAGTTGCCAGTGTAGAACATTCAGTTCACCAACACGTTAGCCATAACCAGTCCTCTGTGTTGTCTGTATCCACATCATAGATCGAAACACGTTAGCCATAACCAGTCCTCTGTGTTGTCTGTATCCACATCATAGATCGAAACACGTTAGCCATCACCAGTCCTCTGTGTTGTCTGTATCCACATCATAGGTCGATAATCTGCTTCTTTTGCGAATTGTCCAAAACCTTCGAAGACTGCGATGTGTCGGAAAGCTATTCCATAATGTTTTATACACACACACATTCACACACCCACCTACACACCCACACACACACACACACACACACACACACTTGGTTAGCACTGCTCACCATGAGCCAATATGGATCCACCAAGGGTCGAGGACCACATAGGTTCGATTCCCAGGCTCGGTAGTCGACTTACACCGAACCCAGGTGTTCATCCTCACCTCGGGAAACAAGAGATGCAACCCAAAATTAAGATATCTGAGCTGCAGTTCCAAGATAAAGGCCATAAATTTGTCCACAATGGAAGAGAAAAAAAATTTAAAGTCGTTACCTCAACTTTGATAAAGTCATCAAACTATTTGATCATATCAAGAGGGAGTAATTCTTCGAAAGATGAAAAACGATAGGTGGAAAAAAAAAAGAAAAAGAAATATGGAGTCATAATGTAAAATGAAAAGGAGAACTTGTAAGACAAAGATATGAAGAGGTTCTTCCATGGCATAAGTCTGGGGAATGAGGGGCATAAACTGACAGATCAAATTACTAGTGATGATGGGACAGAAAAGTTTTAAAAAGTTGTTTGATAATGAAATAAGGAAAAAAAAAAGATAATAGTTTCCCCACACTCCTCAGACTGTACAAATAGGTACATGATTACTGACACACACACACACACACACACCTACAAAGCTTGGACACAGCGCCACCTACAAAGCTTGGACGCAGCGCCACCTACAAAGCTTGGACACAGCGCCACCTACAAAGCTTGGACACAGCGCCACCTACAAAGCTTGAACGCAGCGCCACCTACAGAGCTTGGACGCAGCGCCTCCTACAAAGCTTGGACACAGCGCCACCTACAAAGCTTGAACACAGCGCCACCTACAAAGCTTGGACACAGCGCCACCTACAAAGCTTGGACACAGCGCCACCTACAAAGCTTGGACACAGCGCCGCCTACAAAGCTTGAACACAGCGCCACCTACAAAGCTTGAACACAGCGCCACCTACAAAGCTTGGACACAGCGCCGCCTACAAAGCTTGAACACAGCGCCTCCTACAAAGCTTGGACACAGCGCCACCTACAAAGCTTGAACACAGCGCCACCTACAAAGCTTGGACACAGCGCCACCTACAAAGCTTGGACACAGCGCCACCTACAAAGCTTGGACACAGCGCCGCCTACAAAGCTTGAACACAGCGCCGCCTACAAAGCTTGAACACAGCGCCACCTACAAAGCTTGAACACAGCGCCACCTACAAAGCTTGGACACAGCGCCACCTACAAAGCTTGGACACAGCGCCACCTACAAAGCTTGGACACAGCGCCACCTACAAAGCTTGGACACAGCGCCGCCTACAAAGCTTGAACACAGCGCCACCTACAAAGCTTGAACACAGCGCCACCTACAAAGCTTGGACACAGCGCCGCCTACAAAGCTTGAACACAGCGCCTCCTACAAAGCTTGGACACAGCGCCACCTACAAAGCTTGAACACAGCGCCACCTACAAAGCTTGGACACAGCGCCACCTACAAAGCTTGAACACAGCGCCACCTACGAAGCTTGAACACAGCGCCACCTACAAAGCTTGAACACAGCGCCACCTACAAAGCTTGAACACAGCGCTACCTACAAAGCTTGAACACAGCGCCACCTACGAAGCTTGAACACAGCGCCACCTACAAAGCCATCCAAACATTAGTGCACCCATGAACCACCCCAGGTATGGGGGACGGACCTTTTCATGAGGCCGTTGTCATAACCCCTCCTCCGCCGCCTCCTCCTCCGCCTCCTCCTCCTCCTCCGCCTCCTCCTCCTCCTCCTCCTCCTCCTCTGTCACCACCTCGATAATCCCTAGCGCACTCGAGAGCCGCCGTCGCCTCCCACCTCCCTCCACCTCACCCCAGAGAGACGAAATACGTATACCACCACCACCTCCTCCTCCTCCTCCTGCTCCTCCTCCTTCTCCCCTGCGCCCCTGTGTAGGCTAGCTCTTCGGCGCCACCTACAGGAGTTATATCATCTCTCTTCCCCTCTCTCCCATCTCAAAGGCTCTACTCGCGAACTGAAGGAGGCCTCGTCGAAGCCAGACTTCACGTGATCTATACTAGAAAAAATAAAGCGTAAAACGTAAGCAAAGAGAGCGAAAACGGGAAAAAGAATCCGAGATTTTTTCAAGGAAATGGTGAACTTGTCTCTTAAGGATAAAATATAGGTGGACACCTCATAGCTGTTTGTAGGAGTATAGCCTCAAATCCCATCTTTCCCCCGTTTTCTTTACGGTGTCTCACCTGAATCTGTTTACGGATGTGATATTGAATTTATTCAGATGAAAATGTATGGATGACAGTTTTCCATTTTCTTTTCGCGGAGGCTAGAAATCACCTGGTTCATAGATCGAGCCTCTACCACACACACACACACACACACACACACACACACACACACGTACACGAAAACACTCAGAGAGAGAGAGAGACAATACACTCATACATACATATACACACACATGCAAGTATACCAATACTCTCTCACACACACACACACACACACACACACTCACGCACACACACCTGACATATGCCAGATAATGGGTTGTCATCGTGTCAAGAACCCATGCCAGACTCGAATCTGGCGAAATCATTAAAGAGAATTTAAGTTGGAAACAACAACTATGGTATTTCCGGGTTATGGAAACTACCTTGTTATTGAAGCACTCGATGAGATTGTTTCTAGCACTGTAAGTCGTAAACTAGCCGAGCGTAAATTGCCAATAGTGTAAAACTTTGACGACGTAAAGTGTAAACTAGTCAAATGTAAAGTAAACCACAGATTGTTATTGCATTTCGAATGCAAGTGTAAAAAGAAAAATAAGAGGTATCGCTTTAGCACGCGCGTGCGTGCAGCGCTTATGCACGCGTGTGCACATGACTGCCATGAAACATGGGGACACATCAGTAAACTCTCGCGGTGGTAAACCAATAAACTGAAATGGCTGCAGCTTGCGAGTGAGCGAGTGGCTGACGAAATTTCTTTTGTCCTTTTTTTTTTCTCTTCTATTTTCTCTCTGTTCCTCTGGCTCAGTTAGCCAGTCTCTCTCTCTCTCTCTCTCTCTCTCTCTCTCTCTCTCTCTCTCTCTCTATCTATCTATCTATCTATCCATCTTCCCCTCCTCCCCATCACATGAGCATCTCACACGACCCAGCAAAACAAAAGGAGTAGACAGTGAAAAAGAAAAAAAGAGGACCGGGAATCGCAGACTTGATCCGCGCGCGCATGTGTGTGATCCTCTTCATCACACACCTTATCTCCTTAATCATCTGGCCAAGTCCGGGGGGCAGTTATCTAGCGAAGGAACAGCCAGCCAGAGAGAGCCAGTCAGCCAGCCCAGAGCATCGCTCCCTAACCCCCTAGTAGCAGCGACAAGGCCTCCTGCAGCGCCCACCACACAAAAACAAGCGACAAAGCTCCATTGATCCCCCTCCACCCCAACCCACAATCCCCTTCCCTCTCATACTCCCGCACCCCACACACACCCTCCTCACCCCAGCTGCAACGACACCACCCCTTCCCTCTTCGTCTCCTCTCCCTACCACCTCCACCTCCACCACCACCTCCTCCTCCTCCTCCTACACTCCAGCTGTACCAGCGCCACCTCCTTCCCTCTTCCTCCTGTCGCGCTCCGCCCGGAGGCTTCCGTCCTGCTGCGACAGGCGCCCGCCGCCCAACCCACCCACCCACCCACCCACAGCAGCACCGTGTCTCAACTCCTGTAGCCACAGGGGAAGAAGACGACGACGAAGACGCCCCAACCAGCCCCGTGCTCAGTCAGATTGAAAATGTCGCCAACACACAGGGACGTGAGGGGCTTAGGTGGCGAGCTGGGCCGACCGGCTCGCCACTGTTTGGGTTCGTCGAACTTGTGGATTTTCTCGGATCGAGTCACGAACGCCTTGAAGGGTTGATGATGCCGATGCCTTGCCTCGGAGAGCTACGTGCTCTTTTTCCCCGCAGTTTTAGATTAATATTTCCTAAAGAAAAAAACACCAAATATCGTAGTCCAGCATTCAAAATCAATAGGTTTTGGTTATGTAATATTCCAGACGCGCTCGCGAGGTGAGAATAAAAACAAGATCTGATCTATATTGCCAGCACAAATTGGTCTTAGTTTGAAAACTAAAAAAAAAAAAAAAAAGAATGTCTGGATATCTTTATTTCCTTTCAGAATTTCTTCTTGGCTGTACCCAAGGGAATCCTAACCTCTGTACACGACTGTCTTTTTGTCTTGTAAAGACGTACATCATCGCCCGCCTGGTACAAAGGACAGATCTCTTGATCTTTATGATGTTATCAGCTTACAAGAGTTGATCTCTCCGTCTCAATAATGCTCGCAGTTTATAAGATCGGATTTCATCGTCTCTGTGGCGTTCTCGATTCACAAGAACGTGGTCTCCTGGTCTCCATGACGTTCTCAGTGTATAAGAACGTCCTTCTGAGGTCTTTGACGCACCAGAACGAATCTCCTATGCGATCTCCTGGTTTTCACATGGATCGATCTCTTACCCTTTGTGACAACCCCAAGTGGTTCACACGGACCGATCTCCTGGCTGACGTAATCTCCTCGCCCCACACGGACGGGACCCAGGCATTTGCCAGCGATGGCATGACCCTCCTGCTCGACTGTGGAAAAAAAAAAGATATATATGTGTCGAGAAACTTCCCTTCCCGCCTCTTGCCTTGGACTGTCGCGCCACCTCAGTTCCCTAGACTGGATCTCGTTGGTGTGAGAGGGATGTCCTCCCGTCTCTCAACACACCTAGCAGAGGGAGAAGGTGCCACTCGGGGTGGACGATGGTGTCCTCCCGTCTCTCAACACACCTAGCAGAGGGAGAAGGTGCCACTCTGGGTGGACGATGGTGTCCTCCCGTCTCTCAACACGCCTAGCAGAGGGAGAAGGTGCCACTCTGGGTGGACGATGGTGTCTTCCCGTCTCTCAACACGCCTAGCAGAGGGAGAAGGTGCCACTCGGGGTGGACGATGGTGTCCTCCCGTCTCTCAACACGCCTAGCAGAGAGAAGGTGCCACTCTGGGTGGACGATGGTGTCCTTCCGTCTCTCAACACGCCTAGCAGAGAGAAGGTGCCATTCGGGGTGGACGATGGTGTCCTCCCGTCTCTCAACACGCCTAGCAGAGGGAGAAGGTGCCACTCGGGGTGGACGATGGTGTCCTCCCGTCTCTCAACACGCCTAGCAGAGGGAGAAGGTGCCATTCGGGGTGGACGATGGTGTCCTCCCGTCTCTCAACACGCCTAGCAGAGGGAGAAGGTGCCACTCGGGGTGGACGATGGTGTCCTCCCGTCTCTCAACACGCCTAGCAGAGAGAAGGTGCCACTCTGGGTGGACGATGGTGTCCTCCCGTCTCTCAACACGCCTAGCAGAGAGAAGGTGCCACTCGGGGTGGACGATGGTGTCCTCCCGTCTCTCAACACGCCTAGCAGAGGGAGAAGGTGCCACTCGGGGTGGACGATGGTGTCCTCCCGTCTCTCAACACACATAGCAGGGAGAAGGTGCCACTCGGGGTGGACGATGGTGTCCTCCCGTCTCTCAACACGCCTAGCAGAGAGAAGGTGCCACTCTGGGTGGACGATGGTGTCCTCCCGTCTCTCAACACGCCTAGCAGAGAGAAGGTGCCACTCGGGGTGGACGATGGTGTCCTCCCGTCTCTCAACACGCCTAGCAGAGAGAAGGTGCCACTCGGGGTGGACGATGGTGTCCTCCCGTCTCTCAACACGCCTAGCAGAGAGAAGGTGCCACTCTGGGTGGACGATGGTGTCCTCCCGTCTCTCAACACGCCTAGCAGAGAGAAGGTGCCACTCGGGGTGGACGATGGTGTCCTCCCGTCTCTCAACACGCCTAGCAGAGAGAAGGTGCCACTCGGGGTGGACGATGGTGTCCTCCCGTCTCTCAACACGCCTAGCAGAGAGAAGGTGCCACTCTGGGTGGACGATGGTGTCCTCCCGTCTCTCAACACGCCTAGCAGAGGGAGAAGGTGCCATTCGGGGTGGACGATGGTGTCCTCCCGTCTCTCAACACGCCTAGCAGAGAGAAGGTGCCACTCGGGGTGGACGATGGTGTCCTCCCGTCTCTCAACACGCCTAGCAGAGGGAGAAGGTGCCACTCGGGGTGGACGGTGATGTCCTCCCGTCTCTCAACACGCCTAGCAGAGAGAAGGTGCCATTCTGGGTGGACGATGGTGTCCTCCCGTCTCTCAACACGCCTAGCAGAGGGAGAAGGTGCCACTCGGGGTGGACGATGGTGTCCTCCCGTCTCTCAACACACATAGCAGGGAGAAGGTGCCACTCGGGGTGGACGATGGTGTCCTCCCGTCTCTCAACACGCCTAGCAGAGGGAGAAGGTGCCACTCTGGGTGGACGTTGATGTCAACAACACTCCTACAACACGGCACAACACAGCCATTTCTGCGCGACGATGCACGCTGAGAAAAAGGGAAAAGAAAAAAGAAGAAGCCTGCGTATACCACATGTGGAGTATCGGTTCGAATCATAAAAAGAAAAAGGTGCAAAATCAAAAAGCTAAACATCATCTCTTCTTGATTGAGTTAGCTTCTAGTATAGCTGTGTGATGATAATAGCTGTGCTTGCTTAGTTCTCTCTCTCTCTCTCTCTCTCTCTCTCTCTCTCTCTCTCTCTCTCTCTCTCTCTCTCTCTCTCTCTCTCTCTCTCTCTCTCTCTCTCTCTCTCTCTCTCTCTCTCTCTCTCTCTCTCTCTCTCTCTCTCTCTCTCTCTCTCTCCACACACACACACACACGCGCACTTACCCTATGTGAAATAGTATCAACCCTCTAACCCCCTTCGCCTTGTGGGATTCGATCCTAATGTCGAGCCCTGTTCAAGTATCTGGCAGCAAGCGGATCCTATGATTTTTTTTTTTTCTTTACGTTTCGATTCGCGTCACACTTTTGGTGCAAATTTGGCTCTTCGGGAAACAAGTGATCCAGAGGTTAAACTGCCGAACATGGTTTGGCTTTCATCCCCAAGGGTGAGGCGTCAAAGCTGTCTCTCTCTCTCTCTCTCTCTCTCTCTCTCTCTCTCTCTCTCTCTCTCTCTCTCTCTCTCTCTCTCTATCTCTCTCTCTCTCTCTCCCAACAGCAAAAAAATATCAAAAACCTTATACATTTCTTTATTTTTTTCTATTTTTTTTTTTTTTTTTTTTTTGTAAATTCGTCGCCCATGGGTTATTCATGAGAGGCCACCAGAGGATGATAATGACCCAGCCCCAAAAAACCACGCAACACACACACACATCATACCTGCCCGCTGTGTTATACCATGACACATTATCTTTGTGATGGTATTTATTCTTTATTGCCACTCTCCCTCCTCTATCATTTATCTCAGTTATATCACGATGTTTTTAATTACATTACGATGCTGTTGGACTAGTCAACCATTTCCACCCTCCTCCGCACAGCTCTATCTATAGCCCACGCCTCGCAACCATATATCATTGTTGGAACCACTATTCCTTCAAACATACCCATTTTTGCTTTCCAACGTTCTCGACTTTCACACATTTTTCAACGCTCCCAGAACTTTAGCCCCCTCCCCCGCCCTATGATCCACTTCCGCTTCCATGGTTTCATCCGCTGCCAAATCCACTCCCAGATATCTAAAACGCTTCACTTTCTCCAGTTTTTCTCCATTCATACTTACCTCCCAATTGACTTGTCCCTCAACCCTACTGTACCTAATAATCTTGCTCTTATTCACATTTACTCTCGGCTTTCTTCTTTCACAGACTTTACTAAACTCAGTCACCAGCTTCTGCAGTTTCTCACCCGAATCAGCCACCAGCCCTGTATCATCAGCGAACAACAAATGATTCACTTCCCAAGCTCTTTCATCCGAAACAGACGGCATACTTGCAAGAATCATGAATCCATTCTATCTACCAAACCCTAGGGGTGGATGATGAACAGCTGGGTTGACTGTGGACCGACTAAAGCCGCCAAGATTCGAACGTATGCGCTTGACCGTGAGCGGCCCCGTTAATGCCTCACGGGTCAGGAACGCTAACCACTACACCACGGAGGTGGAACACGTCGTCGTAATTCTACAGTGGTGGGAGAGACGCATTGGCACGGAGTTGGTTCGTTGATCGAAGTGAGCGGTGGTCCGTTGAACGCCCACTACCGGCACGGGGTATGGCTCGTTGATCGAAGTGAGCGGTGGTCCGTTGAACGCCCACTACCGGCACGGAGTTGGTTCGTTGATCGAAGTGAGCGGTGGTCCGTTGAACGCCCACTACCGGCACGGGGTATGGCTCGTTGATCGAGGCGGTGGCTTGTAGAACGAGAGCATATAGGGCATGGCGGTGGTTGGTATAGCCAGAGAAGGTTAAAGATGAGACTGTTGACCGCTACGTGTGTGTGTGTGTGTGACGTGCCTCTCTCTCTCTCTCTCTCTCTCTCTCTCTCTCTCTCTCTCTCTCTCTCTCTCTCTCTCTCTCTCTCTCTCTGGAGCTTGGCCGCAGGTTAACCCTCGTTAGTGTGAGGATGTCAACAACTGTCCCGTACTCGTGACACAAATTGGGGGGATCATTATGACTGATTCCCTCGACGTCTGGGACTCAAAGTAAAGGTTTGGTGTCGACAGTGCTTCAGGAGGAGAAGGAGGATTGGGTCCTTCCATGATGCTGCAGGAGGAGAAGAAGGAGGATTGGGTCATTCTACAATGCTGCAGGAGTAGAAGAAGGAGGATTGTGTCCTTCTACGATGCTGCAGGAGATAGAAGAGGAGGATGTGGATCTTCTACGGTGCTGCAGGAGGAAGAGAAGGAGACTGTGGTCCTTTTACAGAGCTACAGGAGGAGAGGAAGGAGGATGTGGACCCTCTACATCGCTGCAGAAGGAAGAGAAGGAGGAGGAGAAGGAGGACCTTCTACGATCCTGCAGAAGGAAGAGGAGGAGGAGGATGTGAACCTTCTACGATGCTGCAGGAGAAAGAGAAGGCGAATGTGGACCATCCACGACACTGGGGGACCTTGAAGCTCCCCGAGGCCAGCAGGAGAGTGGTAAAACAAACGACCATATCATCATCAATGAGACTGCCAAGAACTCGGAACAGGAGGCCGCCTGAGCCGTTTCCCAGTGAGGTGAATATACGATTGAGTCATCCGATGGAGGATTCAAGAAGATGAAGTCGAGATGCGGGAGATTATTTTGGGATAAGAGACTGAGACGTGGACTGAGACCATGAGATGGACTCCCTCAAGCTGCCTACCATAAACTGGACTCCTTCTAGTTGCCAGCCACGAGCTAGATGCTCTCGTGATGCGAAACACGTAGGGACGACAGATATTCTGTTATCGAGATAAATCGGGAACACACACTATGATAATGCAAGGAAGGTGGGAGCCATGCCGCTCTCACTGGCCGGGTTGTTCACGGCGGTGTTACCAAACACCTAAGGTGGTCTGTACCGGTGGTGGTAGGGGACCCAATACGCACACCTAGGGTGGTCTGCACCGGTGGTGGTAGGGGCCCAATACACATACCTGGGGTGGTTTGTTCCGCTGGTGGTGGAGGCCCAATACACACACCTGGGATGGTCTATGCCAGTGGTGGAGGAGGACCAGCACACACACCTGGGATGGTCCGCACTGGTGATGGTGGGAGACCAGCACACACACACCTGGGATGGTCTGCACTGGTGATGGTGGGAGACCAGCACACACACCTAAGATGGTCTGCACCGGTGGTGGATGGGTCCGAGGACTGATGATCACATGTCTAGCAAAAGTTCCCCACTTAAGAACTCGACCAGAAAAGAGAGGCAGGATAAGAGATTCATGGGATTAGGAAGGGGATCCACAGGAGGATCCACAGGAGGATCCACAGGAAGATCCACAGGAAGATGCTCAGGAGGATAGACTAGGGGATCCACAGGAAGATCCACAGGAGGATCCACAGAACGATCCAGAACGAATAAAAAAAAGGAAAGGATGAAACGCGTCTGTTGCGCCCCCATTGAAAAGGTAGGTGTAGGTAGGTTAGGCGACCAGTGTTGAGGCCTCCCCAGGACCCGAGGGCAAGACCCGGCTAGCTAGCCATCGCTGGAGGAGTCACGACAGAGGCTGAGTCAGGGAGGCAAGCCTCGTACAGGTCATTTCCACAACATGAGGAGCGGCGTTACTGAAGATGCTTTCAACACATGTAGCGTAACTGTGGTCATATAGGAAAACTATACAGTTACAAAAGACCTCATTGGCACATAGGAAGAAGTGGAAGATATATGGGGGTAATCGCCGAGGCGATATATGATATATATTCAAAGAAAAATGGAGTTTGACGAGTGTACTTACAGACAAGCATTGATTTCTCAGACCTGCTGAAGATCCGGTACATAACATCTGACCTGAGGGAGTCCATCTTGACCCCGTCACCTCACCCTGTAACACCTGTAGCTGCGAGGTGGAGACTGGACGTTTGTCCTCTGGCAGGTGTGTGTGGCTCAGCTTTAAGCAGTCGTCGTCCACAATATTCACCTGTACACAGATCTCACTAAGCTGTTTACCCTGCAACTTTGCGCAGGGAGAAGCGTTCGCCTCAAGTGTTCTGTCACTTTACAGATGCCTCTCCTTCACACTGGGGGACGCAGCTGCAGTCGTCCAGCTTAATTCGTTACTTGTGCCACAGGGGTTATTATTGCCCCGTGAGCCAGCTGGCTTCTGCTGGGCCTGGGAAGGGAAAAAAAATGAGGGGAGACGCTAATAGCCTGGGGAGGATCTAATTATTATTAAGCGTATGGGAAACCATCAGTGTTTATTGTTGGCTCGCTCCCTCTTCCTCCTCCTCCTCCTGCTGCTGCCACTAACCCTCTCCCGCTTCTATTAGCATCCGATGGACTACCCACACCACAACACGGACCACCACCACAACCCTCTCGCTGACGTTATTACCACACGAACTAAACAATGTATGAGACACACACACACACACCACAACGACACCCACACACACACCACGCAGCCCACACAGACACACCAACACACACACACACACACTACACGATACCCACACACACCACGCAGCCCACACAGACACACCAGCACACACACACGACACCCACACACACACACCACGCAGCCCACCCAGACACACCAACACACACACACACACACGACACCCACACACACACCACGCAGCCCACCCAGACACACCAACACACACCCACACACAACACCCACACACACCACGCAGCCCACACAGACACGCACCACGTAGCCCACACAGACACACCAACACACACACACACACAACACCCACACACACCACGCAGCCCACACAGACACACACAGACACACACACACACACACACACACAACACATGACCTATACACACGACATTTCCCACGCACACACACACACACACACACACACACACACACACACACACACACACACACACACACACACACACACACACACATACACACAAGCTTACACCACACGACCCACATACATACACACATTACATGACCTCCCTAACACACACTCATCATACGGGACAAACACACATACGCTATCATAGCGTAAGGACTCAGCCTAGGCGTATATCACAGTAGGTAATAATTACCAGATACACACCAGACTTTCAACACCTCACCATCTTACGCCTTTCTCCCACTGTTTGATGTGACGAAAGTTCTCACCACTGGAAGAGTTTTGCATGCCAATGAGAACCGCCACTGGAAAAGGGATTACCGTAGTCATAACATCACGCCAGTGGAACTCACACCACTGAGAGTCGACCTCATCCCTTTGGTTCATGCGCCGTCATGACCCTCTCTCTCTCTCTCTCTCTCTCTCTCTCTCTCTCTCTCTCTCTCTCTCTCTCTCTCTCTCTCTCTCTCTCTCTCTCTCTCTCTCTCTCTCTCTCTCTCTCTCTCTCTGAGCAGGTCTCACCGTCACTTCGAGAAGCTTTGGTATAGCATACTCACACTTCGCCACGTCCCTAGTATGATGTGCTGGGTCTCTGTAAAATGTCATACTTGGTGGGGGCGCTGTAAGCTTATGGGTTCTCAAGATATCAGTGTGACAGTATAAGTCTCTCGCAAGATATCAGTGCGACTGTATGAGTCTCAAGATAGCAGTGTGACCGTATGAGTCTCTCTCAAGATATCAGTGCGACTGTATGAGTCTCAAGATAGCAGTGTGACTGTATAAGTCCTTCTCAAGATATCAGTGTGACTGTATGAGTGCTTTCAAAGATATAAGTATGAGCTCCATTGCCTTTCAATAAATCATTTTCAAGTTATGAGTGTACCCGTTTCATTTTCAAGTTATCAGTGTACCCGCTTCATTTTCAAGTTATGAGTGTACCCGCTTCATTTTCAAGTTATCAGTGTACCCGCTTCATTTTCAAGTTATCAGTGTACCCGCTTCATTTTCAAGATATCAGTGTACCCGCTTCATTTTCAAGTTATCAGTGTACCCGCTTCATTTTCAAGTTATCAGTGTACCCGCTTCATTTTCAAGATATCAGTGTATCCGTTTCATTTTCAAGTAATCATTTCTGGTATTCAAAATGTAACTTGTGTACTCCACTTTCAAGTGTATGTAAATTTTTTTCATCGGTGACTTTTTTACCAATACTGGAACTTAGTGCCTGTGTCGTTCTTCTCATTCACTCGTTCAGCAGTAACCTTTACCAAGAAGTTGCTCAAACATCACTGTAAAGTTGGACTAAGATATTCTCATAACAGTGTCATTATAGGACTATAAACATTATATACATTTTACGTAGTACATTGGATTGTGAAGTCATCTACACTGATAATTATGTCAACAAATACAAATGAATGAAAAAAAAGAATATGTATATATATATATATATATATATATATATATATATATAGAGCACCAAAATTTTCAATGATATTCTTTTTATATACTGGCAATACAGATAATACCAGCAGCTCCCGTGCCAGTTACAACGACCAATCATACCAGCAACCCGTACAACTGATCCTGGGGTAATTGCTTGATCAGTCCAATCACCATGCAGAACCGAAGGTTCGTTGGTGTACTATTGGGTCATGTATCGCCTCTCTCTCTCTCTCTCTCTCTCTCTCTCTCTCTCTCTCTCTCTCTCTCTCTCTCTCTCTCTCTCTCTCTCTCTCTCTCTCTCTCTCTCTCTCTCTCTCCTTCGGTCAGCTGTAAAGTGTGTGGGATATGTACTTTATCTTTAGGTTATGTGTAAAGTGTGTGGGGTATGTACCTTACCTTTAGGTTAGGTGTAAAGTGTGTGGGATATGTACTTTATCTTTAGGTTATGTGTAAAGTGTGTGGGGTATGTACTTTAGCTTTAGGTTATGTGTAAAGTGTGTGGGATATGTACTTTATCTTTAGGTTATGTGTAAAGTGTGTGGGATATGTACTTTATCTTTAGGTTATGTGTAAAGTGTGTGGGGTATGTACCTTATCTTTAGGTTATGTGTAAAGTGTGTGGGATATGCACCTTATCTTTAGGTTATGTGTAAAGTGTGTGGGGTATGTACCTTACCTTTAGGTTAGGTGTAAAGTGTGTGGGATATGTACTTTATCTTTAGGTTATGTGTAAAGTGTGTGGGGTATGTACTTTAGCTTTAGGTTATGTGTAAAGTGTGTGGGGTATGTACTTTATCTTTAGGTTATGTGTAAAGTGTGTGGGGTATGTACCTTATCTTTAGGTTATGTGTAAAGTGTGTGGGGTATGTAACTTATCTTTAGGTTATGTGTAGAGTGTGTGGGGTATGTACTTTAGCTTTAGGTTATGTGTAAAGTGTGTGGGGTATGTACTTTATCTTTAGGTTATGTGTAAAGTGTGTGGGGTATGTACCTTATCTTTAGGTTATGTGTAAAGTGTGTGGGGTATGTACCTTACCTTTAGGTTAGGTGTAAAGTGTGTGGGATATGTACTTTATCTTTAGGTTATGTGTAAAGTGTGTGGGGTATGTACCTTATCTTTAGGTTATGTGTAAAGTGTGTGGGGGTATGTGCCTTATCTTTAGGTTATGTGTAAAGTGTGTGTGGGCTACTTGCCTTATCTTTAGGTTGTATGCAAAGTATGTGAACTCTTTACTTTATCTTTAGGGTCAGTTGTAAATTGTGTGGACAGTGAACCCCCTTTTGTTTAGATCAGTTTAACATATTATCTATTCACACATAAAGATTTTCTTGATTCTCCTACTTAGATCATCGAATCCTAATTGAAATTTATGAACCACTTCATGATTCCCTGTCTCTATACGGATAGGGTGACTCTAAATATAAACACTTGACCGAACACTTCATCTCCTTATAGACGAGAGATCAGAGGTAAATGATATCTAGCAGTGATGAGGTGATCCATTTCACATATAAGTGAGAGAACCTAAGATTCAGAAGTCCTTTAACTGAAGACATGAATTATGGGAACTTGCCCTACACACACACCAAACCCATCATTCCCTCTCCTCAGTGGAGCCAGAGAGTTTGTGCCAAGTTATCTCTACAAGTTATGACAGTGTCATCATCTCCTCGACGTGTCAACAAGATGTGTCAACGAGTTACATCAGTCTCATCCTCTTGTGAACTGTGTCAACAGGTTGAAGTAGCCTCCTCCTCCTCCTCCTCCTACTACACTCGTCGGTGTCAACACGTCAGTGGAGCTCCTAAACACAACGTCTAGTGTTGGTCTTTCCTTTCTTTCCCTGTTCCATATTTTGTCTGCTGTTGATCCGACGATGACTTTCCCCCAGACCCCTCGACACTCTCCTGTCTTTTCGGGAGACCCCCGTAGCATCGCTTTCCACTCCTGACCATTTGACACCATCTGACACCCGTCCTGGCCCAATGACACCCACCATAAAAGCCTCCAACCCTTCCTGAAATCTCTCCCCTTTCACACCCCCTCCATCCCTGAACGTATGACCCATTCCTCCTCCTCCAGAACCCCAAAATGACTCTCGAGACTCACACCCGACCCTACTGACCTCTCGACCTCCACCAACCCTCATCATCCCCTCCTCCTCCTCCACCCACAACATGCTCATGTTCCTCTCATCTCGACTGCTCTTTCTCGCCCCGAGGACTTGTGAGGCTCCTCTCTCATCCTTATGTAAATCGTTCCACTTAAGCTCCCAGCCTCTCAAACGCCGAGACTTCTGTCCCGCTGCCTCGTCCGCCAACAACCAGCATCAATTTGTCGAAACTTGTGGCGGTCCCTCTTTCACCTCCCACTTCTTCTCCCATCATCTTCTCCTCTATCATCATCATCATCATCATCATCATCATCTCCAAGCCTTTGCGACAACCTTGAGAAAGCCATTTCTAACCATTTATTTCTGATTTGTTTAGCCTGGTTGATAAGGGACTGGTTCGTGAGGGAGGAGTCCTAAGGAGTCCTTTGCTCCTATCTTCATCCATACATAGATTAGGATATCAAGCACACAGTTATCCCATGTACTCCCACGTACCTTGACACACACACACATACACACACACACACACACACACACACACACACACACACACACACAAACAAACTTCAACCTTGACCTCTCGTACTCAAGTCCTCCATGTCACTTACCTCAAACAATGGTCTGTGCCTTCCAATTCGCCTACGGGATTCACCGCGTAGGTCACACGAGTAGGTCACGGGCCGGAGAGATACACGGCTTTGAGCTCTAAGGCCAACGATGAGACCTGACCTTTCCTGACCTCTGCCAGGCCCCTTGTGTCGTACCCCGCGTTCCCTCTTGATCCCTGGGCTTGGCCCGCCCCTCTCGCTATCAATCCGCCCCTCCAATTTCCATAATCTAATGTAAGTAACACTGTGTCGCTGGCTCTTAAAAGTGAGCAAATCCTCTTTTCGGAATGGGAGTAGGTTGGTGGCAATGAACTCTCAAGGGTATATTTACATATCTGTGCCTACCACCACCTACCACCACCTACCCGCTGGCTGGTTGGCTGGGTTGGTTGGTTGGCTGGTTGGCTTGCTCTGCTCCGAGATCCCCAGCCTCATTCGTCTCCCAAAAGCTCCCCCCCCCCTTGCCTCCGAGGGTTTGCCCAGCCAAAATTTGAGCTAAGAGACCTCATTAATATTCTCTGCATTAATTACATTACTTTTCAATATCCTCCGTAACCTTCTCAAGTGAATTTTCAATAGTGTGGTGGGGGGGAGACAGATTTTCCATTAATTACTTTTCCGTGGATATTAATCTGCTGTAAATGTGACATCGTTCTTTTGAATTTGTTGATTAATTACGTCGGTCCTGGGACTAAGCCGCCTCGGCATGTGAGTGTCCTGGGACGGCTTCCTGTGACAGGGTGAGTGGAAGTGTCCTGGGACCATTGTGTGTGGGAGGGCGGGTTGAGAGTGATCCGGGACTACCCCACGTGTGGAAGTTGGGATGGTGGGCTGGCCGAGGAGGTAGGAGAGTTCCCCGTCACTTGGGAGGGGTAGCTGAAATGCCCTGAGATCGTAGAGTGTGGCAGGACGACTGTGAGTGCCCTGGGGAGTGGAGGAACATCAGATGTCGTCTAATACTTGAGAACTTCGACGTGAAATTCTGCTGTGAAGATGGCAGCGTCGTCAGCGGCGACCAACCCATGGTGTGTGGTGTCCCCACTCCCTCGAACTTCTATGTGTCTCATTCCCTTGGGCATCTCTGTGCCTCGCGTCCCTCACCCTTCTGTGTGTCTCTCATTCCTTATTCTTCCATGTATCTCTCATTCCTCACCCTTTTCATATCACTCATTCCTGTCCCTTCTATGTGTCTCTCATTATTAACCCAGGAATTCCTCTTTTTTCCCTCTCTCATATATGATTTTCATGGTCATATCCTCATGTGTTTCTCATTTCCTCACGATCTTATATCATTTTTCTCTTATATATGTCCATAACTTTCACCCTTGCATAGTCATCTCACTTCCGCATACATCTATCATTCCCTCATTCTCCGGTAAATATCTCCTTTGCCTCACTTCCTCATACACCTATCATCCCCTCATTCTCTCCTATGTATCTTAGTACCACGTCATCTTATGTGATTCATGTACTGTTCTCCAGTCCTTGTTAACAGTTTTCTCGTTATGTAATTCGTTAAATAACTCATTTGTCGTTGCCCTCCCCCCTGCAAACAACTCCCTGATTATGTTTCTCGGTACGTAATTCAATCACTGAGGACCATTTCCCTTCCCATTTGTGTGTGTGTGTGTTTTGTGTACGTATACGCACACCCTTTTGTTCCACCTCCCACAGGATGGGTTGGAGGGTACGTTTTATTGGTCAGTTATGAGGCATATGTCATGTCTTTCTCAGTCCTCCCCTCATCTTCTCATGTGTAACACATCTTTCCTTACTCTTATGTTTTCTCTCATGTTTTCATATTTCTGGTTTTTCCCTCCTACTTTTCTGAATACATCTCTCATTTCCTCATATGTGTTTCATTCCTTTACCCTTCCTATGTTTCCATGAACTCTCTCATTGTCTCACGTGCCTCTCAGTTCCCCGAAATCTTTCTCACTTATGTATCTCATGTTTCTCTTCATGTCAAAAACCCCTTTCGTATATCTCTCATCGCCTCTTCCCTCCTCCCTGGTACATCACTATCATCATCCTCATCCTCACTCCCTCACTCTCTGTCCTTCATCCTGTGTCTCTCATTCCACCACCACCACCTTCTCATGTCTCTCTCACCTCCTATACCCACACACACACACACACACACACACACACACACACACACACACACACCTCACTCCCTGTGTCTCCCTCAGGTGGACAAATGATGACGGTGAGGGGGCGACGACGGAGGAGGAGGTGGAGGTGCTGGTGCTGCTGCTGGTGCTACTGCTGGACCTAGTGTGGTGGGAGGAGAAGGGATGGAGGAGAGATGGTGGGTGGGATGATGGGGTAGGATCAGCTGAACGCTTGGGGAACCAATCAACACTTTCGACACAAAGAAATATCACAGCCAATCAAGCTGCCGCAATAACAAAAACAATCTGATACTCAGGCGCGAACAAATAAACGCTCTGACAACTGCATTCCCAACGGAAGGTAACAAAAAAAAATTATATATATATATACGTAAGATTTTTCAATAGGATCAAACTATAGGCATTTGATACATACAGGCGAAATAGATGAGTCTGTTTTCTTACCCGTCAAAAAAAAAAGGCAGGGAGGGATTTTCTTTCTATTTTTGTGAGGAATTTGTTTCGTTATTTTTTGTGATGTATGTATTTTTCTTTTTTTCGTGTGTTTCCTTGTTATTTAGAGGCGAGTGGGAGGTGGCAGGTGTCTGTGGCTGAGTCGCAGGACGTTTGTGTGGACATAAAACGAGCTAATAAGCAATGAGGAGGAGGACCTCAGAGGAGGAGGAGGACCTCGCAGAAGGAGGACGTCGCAGAAGGAGGACGTTGCAGAGGGAGGACGTCGCAGAGGACGTCGCAGAGGCAGGACGTCGCACGAACCACAACCACTGAGAGGGAGGACGTCGCACGAACCACAACCAGTGAGAGGGAGAACGTCGCGCGAACCACAACTAGTGAGAGGGAGGACGTCGCACGAACCACAACCACTGAGAGGGAGGACGTCGCACGAACCACAACCACTGAGAGGGAGGACGTCGCACGAACCACAACCACTGAGAGGGAGAACGTCGCGCGAACCACAACCACTGAGAGGGAGGACGTCGCACGAACCACAACCACTGAGAGGGAGGACGTCGCGCGAACCACAACCACTGAGAGGGAGGACGTCGCAGAGGACGTCGCAGAGGGAGGAAGTCGCACGAACCACAACCAGTGAGAGGGAGGACGTCGCACGAACCACAACCAGTGAGAGGGAGGACGTCGCACGAACCACAACCACTGAGAGGGAGGACGTCTCGCGAACCACAACCACTGAGAAGGAGGACGTCGCACGAACCACAACCAGTGAGAGGGAGGACGTCTCGCGAACCACAACCAGTGAGAAGGAGGACGTCTCGCGAACCACACACAAATCAGCGACAGAAGAACCTCTTGCCTTCATTTCCTGGCCATTTACTCCTTCCTCTGGCAGCAGCAGCAGCTAATGGAATCTGGTTAATAATCATTCCCCATCTCCAGGATATTTATAGTGGAAACATCCTGCAAACCTCAGGCCAGGGAGTCCTCCTGTAGGGTCTTCATTGTGGTGGCGGTGAGGATCGGCATACCAGTGGTGTTGGTGGGGCCTGGCATACCAGTGGTGATGGTGGGGCCTGGCATACCAGTGGTGTTGGTGGGGCCTGGCATACCAGTGGTGTTGGTGGGGCCTGGCATACCAGTGGTGATGGTGGGGCCTGGCATACCAGTGGTGTTGGTGGGGCCTGGCATACCAGTGGTGTTGGTGGGGCCTGGCATACCAGTGGTGTTGGTGGGGCCTGGCATACCAGTGGTGTTGGTGGGGCCTGGCATACCAGTGGTGATGGTGGGCCCTGGCATACCAGTGGTGATGGTGGGCCCTGGCATACCAGTGGTGATGGTGGGGCCTGGCATACCAGTGGTGTTGGTGGGGCCTGGCATACCAGTGGTGTTGGTGGGGCCTGGCATACCAGTGGTGATGGTGGGGCCTGGCATACCAGTGGTGTTGGTGGGGCCTGGCATACCAGTGGTGTTGGTGGGGCCTGGCATACCAGTGGTGTTGGTGGGGCCTGGCATACCAGTGGTGTTGGTGGGGCCTGGCATACCAGTGGTGTTGGTGGGGCCTGGCATACCAGTGGTGTTGGTGGGGCCTGGCATACCAGTGGTGTTGGTGGGCCCTGGCATACCAGTGGTGATGGTGGGCCCTGGCATACCAGTGGTGATGGTGGGGCCTGGCATACCAGTGGTGTTGGTGGGGCCTGGCATACCAGTGGTGATGGTGGGGCCTGGCATACCAGTGGTGATGGTGGGGCCTGGCATACCAGTGGTGATGGTGGGGCCTGGCATACCAGTGGTGTTGGTGGGGCCTGGCATACCAGTGGTGGTAGTGGTAGTAGTGGGGCCTGGCAGTGGTAGTATTGTTAAGCCCTGGTGGTGATGGTGGTGACAGTGGGGAATGGTGGTAGTAAATTATCATTGTGTTGGCGTTGGTTCCTGTTGATAGGAGCTACTGTTGATGACGGCTCCTGTTCATGGCAGCTCCTGTTGAAGACAGCTCCTGTTGATGGTAGCTCCTTTTGAAAGGGCTTCTGTTGATAGTAGCTCCTTTTGAAAGGGCTTCTGTTGATGGTAGCTTCTGTTGAAGACAGCTCCTGTTGATGGTAGCTCCTTTTGAAAGGGCTTCTGTTGATGGTAGCTCCTGTTGAAGACAGCTCCTGTTGATGGTAGCTCCTTTTGAAAGGGCTTCTGTTGATGGTAGCTCCTGTTGATAGTAGTTTCTGCTGATAATGGGTCCTGTTGATGGTGGGTCCTATTGACAGTGTCTCCTGTTGATTGTAGCTCCTGTTGGCCTTAGTATCTCTTGACCGTGGCTTTCAATTTCCCTAAAATCAAAAGAATGGTCTGAACACCTCGGTAAGAACTACAACTTGATCTTCAGACATAAAGTAAATCCTATGATACGTTCGTGGAGACTTTAAAAAGAAGATTTGACAGAAGCAAGTTCAAGATTTGTAAAAGGCATTGGAAGATTTGTAAAAGGCATTGGAAGATTTGTAAAAGGCATTGGAAGATTTGTAAAAGGCATTGGAAGTTTTGTAAAAGGCATTGGAAGATTTGTAAAAGGCATTGGAAGATTTGTAAAAGGCATTGAAAGATTCACAAAACAAAAGAAGGACATTAGAAGATTTGTCAAAGGCATTTTGCTGCCATTTCTTCCATCGTTCGTTTCCGCTTTTGAAGTCGCTTGATGAATCACAGACATCCTGTGGCGCTACAGACCATGATGTTCTTTAGTCTAACATTAATCTCGTAGAAAATGTGGAACATGAAGAGTGATGAAGCCAGGGAAGCGAGCCAGACTCTGTGGAATCCAGCAGCAGCCAAGGAGAAGTTAGGGAAGTGAGCTGAATGAGGGAGGCTTACAGTGGAGTGAGGAAGGCCTAGTGAGAGGAAAATTAATGAGAAAAAAAATAAACTTAGAGAGAGAGAGAGAGAGAGAGAGAGAGAGAGAGAGAGAGAGAGAGAGAGAGAGAGAGAGAGAGAGAGAGAGAGAGAGAGAGAGAGAGAGAGAGAGAGAGAGAGAGAGAGAGAGAGAGAGAGAGAGAGTCCACCGTAAATAAGGAACCTCTCCTCCGCAAGCTGGAAAAAAAACTCATTACAGAGACTCAGGCCTGGGAGTTGGTAGACATCGAGAAACAAAGGCACGACGCCATAAACACGAAGACGGGGAGACGGGATGAATGGAAGAAAGGAACGACTCAATGGACTTGCAGCGATGGCTCCCCCCACCATCCTATTGTATGTATGTGAGAGGATGAAGGCCTTCTTCTTCCTCTCCCTCCTCCTCCTCCTGTGAGGGGAGTGAGGGAGGAGGAGGACCACAGACGATCTTGCCGAGCGTGTATCACTGAGAGTATGGCTTGTGTGTGAGATGTGTGTGTGTGTGTGTGTGTGTGTGTGTGTGTGTGTGAGACGCTGTGATACATGTGGCCAAAAGAGGGGAGCTATATCTATACGCAGGAACCCAAGACTTCAACTTGTCCTCCTCTGTCCTAGATCAGGTTCACAGGGCTTAATGAGATGAGGCGACTGTTTGATTAAGACGTATGGCGTATGGCCTGAGCTGAGAGAGGGAGAGGGTTATTATGACCTGTGGACATAGTCGTGATGAATTGGGTGTGACGATTCGTATGTTGGAGGTCCCCATTCTTTCTTCTATCTCTCTCTGTGAGATGATGAGATACTATAAGTTTCAAGATCAGGGGGGCTATGGAAGAGGGCATCTTCGCCTTCCCCCAAAACCAGATGATCTCAGACTTAAAAGTCCAGTTGAATGAAGTATACTAACCTGGTTCCTCGGTATCTTTAAAGGTGTTACGTCGGTAGATAAGAGCACAGATGTGGTTCTTATGAACAATACTCTCGATGATTTTTATCATTCCTTGGAAGTGATTAAAGGTAAAAGAGCATTTCTTTTAATGAAACATTACTGTATATGGGAGGCATTCATCTTTCTTTCTCTCATACTATTCGCCATTTCCCGCGATAGCGAGGTAGCGTCAAGAGGACTGGACCTTTGAGGGAATATCCTCACCTGGCCCCCTTCTCTGTTCCCTCTTTTGGAAAATTAAAAAAAAAAACAAGAGGGGAGGATTTCCAGTCCCCCGTTCCTTAAGGCTCTCATATCTGTACTATTTCCAATCTATGCATCCTCCCGTCTAGCCAATGTTATCTTTCATATCGCTAAAGAATTGTGTTTCATATTACACAGATCCATGAGACGCCTCGATCCAACTCCAAATCCAACTTCACGAAAACAGGTATTCCTGTCCTCTCGCTGACGTCAGATGTAAACTACGATGCTAATTGGTTAGACGATGTCTCTGTGCGTTTGTGTCTGGTGAAAAATATTTAAAAAAAAAAAGATATATGATATAGAATACGAATATCGTTATCAATGGGGGTGAATGAAAATAAATGTTACTGTGAATATCTCTAAACCAAATCACTGTAGCTGCATTTTTCCATTTACCGTGTATTGTTATTATAATGGTCAGAGTTACAATGGGAAAGATATAACTATAGAAATATATCTGAAATCAGGTAAATCTAGTTTCATAGTTATATATATATATATATATATATATATATATATATATATATATATATATATATATATATATATATATATATATATATATATATATATATATATATATATATATATATATATATATATATATATATATATATATATATATATATATATATATATATATATATATATATATATATATATATATATATATATATATATATATATATATATATATATATATATATATATATATATATATATATATAAAACAACAGGGAATGAGTGAATTTCTTTTTAAACAGATATATATATGTATACAATATCACAAACTAAAAATAGGAGCTTAATGAGAATGAATATTCCATGCATAAATTTCGGGTAACTTGTTATGTATGCATTTGCTAAAAAGAATAAGCATATTCTATCTCTTGATGATCGCCAGCCGTTGGCAGGGAGGGAGTCCCTCCTCCCTCCCTTCCATCTGCATTGCATTTCTCTCGTCCTGTTGCTATTTTGGAAATTACATACTTTTGTTTCTGATGCTATTATCTTTTCTTTTTTTCTACGATTAATTTTCCTTTCTGTTTCTATCCAACATTAATTGACGTAAGTGTGGTTTAGTTGAAAATGTGCTTGATCTGACCCTCACAGGTCAGGTCAAAAAGGTCAGTGACTTCAAAGATATAGTGAAGATGTGTTTGACCTAACTCTTAAACGAATCTTCACTACTAAACCAAGGACTTTGACCTGACCCTTACAGGTTAGGTCAAAAGTCAGTGACTCTCAGGGTGTAGTGAAGATGCGTTGGTCGATGTTGCTGAGGTGAAAGATGCATTTGACCTGACCTGTAAGGGTCAGGTCAGAGGTGATTGGTGTTGTGGGTATAGTGAAGAGGGTAACAGGTCAAGGATCAATGAAGTCCAGGGGGTAATAAAAATTAGAGTGTATATATGTATATATATATATATATATATATATATATATATATATATATATATATATATATATATATATATATATATATATATATATATATATATATATATATATATATATATATATGTGTGTGTGTGTGTGTGTGTGTGTGTGTGTGTGTGTGTGTGTGTGTGTGTGTGTGAAAAATACCTGTACAGCGCAGAGCCACAAACCTAATTCCCTCGCTTGTCTTTCATCTTCTGCACATTCAGTCCTCGAATCTTGGAGTATATGAATCTTCCATCCTCTATAATTTCTAAGTCTGTCGTTACCGATATCTCTTTTTATATCTCTCCCTCTTTCATCTCTTCTACTTCCTTATCTTCTCTCGCTTTCCTCTCTCTCTGATTCTCCTCCTCCTCCTCCTCTTCCTCCTTTCTCTTTAGGTGAATTCCTCTTTTCTTTCTGACCCCTTTTCTTCCCTCACATTGCGCCCTCCTCATCGCCACACCTTCACCTCTGGCCCTTTTTGGACCTGGGCCTCAGAGTTCAGGTCAAAAGCATCATCATTACAGCCTCGGCGCCACTAAGCCTTTGACCTGACTCATACGAGTGAGGTCAAAGTCAAAGACAAAGTCCTTGATTTTCAGCGAAGAATTGATGAATAAAAAGAAGGAAAACAAGAAATTGGGCAATAAAAGCAATGTTTACCTTCTTAGTTGAGTGGCAAAATAAATGAATGAATAAACAAAAAAAATATATATATATATATATATATATATATATATATATATATATATATATATATATATATATATATATATATATATATATATATATATATATATATATATATATATATATATATATATATGTGTGTGTGTATGTGTGTGTGTGTGTGTGTGTGTGAATACGGACAAAGTGCATATGAACGCGCACCTTCATAGAACATATACATATATATATATGCACTTTTGTCGTATTCATATACCTCCGCGTTGCACAGTTAGGTTCGGTAAATTGCTATCTGCTGACTGTGTGAGCCTGATGGGAAATGGCCGATGTAGACCCCGTTGCTCACCAACGTGAGACGAAGGTTATTCGAGTACATAGTATGCAAATAGTCATTTCCCTATTAGGGGCGATCATAGCCTAGCGGAAGCGCTCCCGCCTGTTGCACAGGGCTCCCGGGTTCGATCCTGGCTGTCGGAGGTTTGTATGTTCTATAATGGTGCGCGTTCATATGCACTTTGTTCGTTTATATATATATATATATATATATATATATATATATATATATATATATATATATATATATATATATATATATATATATATATATATATATATATATATATCCCTGAGGGAGGAGAGAAGTAATTCTACCTCCGTATTCCGTGTGTCGTAGAAGGCGACTAAAGGGGGAGGGAGCAGGGGGCCTAAAAACCCTCCCCTTCTTGTATTTCAATTTCTACAAGGGGAAAATAGAAGAAAGAGTCAAGCGGTGAGTCCTCATCCTCCTCGAAGGCTCAGATTAGGGTGTCTGAATGTGTGTGGATATAACCAAGATGAGAAGAGGGATAGGTAGTATGTTTGAGGAGAGGAACCTGGATGTTCTGGCTCCGAGTGAAACACAGCTCAAGGGTAATAGGGAAGAGTGGTTTGGGAATGCTTTTGGAGTAAATTCAGGGGTTGGTGAGAGGACAAGAGCTAAGGAAGGAGTAGCACTACTCCTGGAATCAGGAGTTGTGGGAGTGTGTGATAAAGTGTAAGGAAAGTAAATCTTAGATTGATGTGAGTAAATCTGAAAATGGATGGCGAGGGATGGGCGATTATTGGTGCCTATGCACCTGGTCATGAGAAGAAAGATCATGAGAGGCAAGTGTTGTGGGAGAAGTTGAGTCAGTGTATCAGTAGTTTTGATGTACAAGACTGGGTATCAGTGATAGGGTGATTTCAATGCGAAAGTAAGTAATGTGCCAATTGAGGGTATAATTGGTACGCCTGGGTTATTTAGTGTTATGAATGGAGATGGTGAAGAGCTTGTGAATCGTATGCAGAAAAAAAGACTGGTGATTGGGAATACCAGGTTTAAGAAGAGAGATATACGCAAGTATACGTATGTGAACAGGAGAAATAGTCGAAAGGCATTATTAGATTACGTATTAATTGATAGACACATAAAAGAGATACTTTTGAATGTAAATGCGCTGAGACGGGCAGTTCGTGAGATGTCTCATCACTATTTTGTGGAAGCAAGAGTGAAGATTTTTAGAGGTTTCCGAAAAGGAGGAGACAATGTCGGGGTGAGGAGAGTGGTGAGAGTAAGTGAGCTTGGAGAGGAGACTTATGAAGATTGGTAGAGGTTTCCGAAAAAGAGGAAACAACGTCGTGGTGAGGAGAGTGGTGAGAGTAAGTGAGCTTGGAAAGGAGACTAGTGTGAAGAAATGTCAGTGATGGGCTTGGTCTTTCTTCGCCTGATTGCTGGCGCTACCTCGCTGACGCGGGAGACTGTGATCAAGAAAAATCTATTTACTTATACATATACGTAATTACCATATCAATCACCATGACTCCTATTCCGCATATCACCCCATCCAAAATAAACCTCATTCGCCACCGTATCACCAATCATACTCAACTGTTCTTCATATCACACATTCCTTACCATTCCCACTTCTTTTCCTTTTACCACTTCTCCATCCGCTTCCCTTCACTGTCCCTCCAAATTTGTTCTCCTGTTTATCCTCACACCTCACTTTTTCACCTCTGTTTATGCCTTCCCCTCATCCACCAATCGCAGTATTTTTCAGCTTTCTTGACCTTTTGCCACTTTCTCTTGTACCCCTTCCAGTCACTCACACTCCATCCCTACAGATAACGTCCTTCTTCCTATCATTTCTCCTTCACCGACGACCTTACTTCCTCATTCCACTATCTACAACCCTTTCTCATACTCATGCCATACACACTTCATTCGCATGTGTAAGTACTGTTTCCCTAAATACCTTCCACTCCTTATCTAATCTTTCATCTTATCATTTTGTCCTTTCCTCTCACTTTGTGTCACAATTTACCCATCTTTCTCGGCATATCTGAACACAGGCCTCATTTTCCCTCCCCTCACTTTCACCGCTTCCTTCACAAATGTGTCATTTTCTATTTTCATTTTTCAACTCCACTACAAACTCTCACATTCATCTCTCCTAAATGATCAGACATTCCAGCTGATGCTGCTCGTAGAACGTTCACATCCAATTACCTTCTCTCCTTTGTGCGTCCTTCAGTTAACACGTAATCCAATAACTCCCGTTGATTATCCACACTGCTCATCCATTATCATTTTTTTTTCCAGGCAATATTTTTCCCCCTCAGTAAATCTAATCGTCATATATCTACTATACAACTCGACATGGTCTTACCCCATTCTTCATTGCATGAGGGAAACCCATTTTCCTACAGTATACCCTGAGATCGCCCCATGACCCACCCTCGCATTTACATTCCACAGCAAAAAGAATAAAATGGAAAAAAGATTCGATCCCTTACATCAAAACTGCCAAAGCATCCACTCACTCCCTTTTCAAAGAGCGGTCCTTTCTTCTTCACTTCTATCGCCACCAGATGGATAAGCAATCGCAGTCACCCCGCCTCACTTGATCTGCTTTCATTCCAGCCCACATCGATTGTGAGGGCCACTTTCTCGTCCACTTCAACACAGTCCCACAGACCCAGCCTCGCCAGGAGTGCCACCCACTCGTCCGCCCTTGTCGCCTCACTAACCCCAGACCTCAGCCTCACGGACACTTCATAACCATTTTGCTCCCTTGGACCAAGCGCGCTGACCCGCGTATGATGTGCGTAAATCTGGAAAAAGCGTATGATTGGGTTAACAAGAGAGGGTGGCCTTGTGGGAAGGTGCTACGGAATTTTGGCGTAGATGGAAAGCTGGGAAATGCAGTAAAGTTCTTACTAGGAGGGTAATACGTGTTGTGCGAGTAGGAAGCGAGGAGGGTGATTGGTTCCCATTGGAAAATAGGTCTGCGTCAAGGATATGCGTCACCTTGTCACCGACAATGGGCTACCTCACATCACCATAGTTTATTACAGAGACATTCGACCTCGTAAAGATGAAGAATTTCCTACGCCTCTTTATCCCCCTTTTTTTCTCTCTCTCATTCTTCAATGAATGGCTGGATTATTATACTCTCACTCTTTATCGTTAGCTTCCCGAGATGTCATATGTTCCCAAATTTTTTTGCCTTGACTCTAGGTGAGTATGGGAGTAAATACTTCGATACGTAACAAAATTATTATCTTTTTTCTCCTCACGAGTCATGCGTCGGTACTCACTCTACTCTGGGAAAAGTAACATTAGTTCTCTGACAGCTGCATTTGCCAGGGAAGTGTCGCCATCCGCTGATAGAAAGGCAACTCTTTGAAAGCTTTGACCTGATTGGTTCTAGCATGGGTCTCTGTCACGTGACTACCCTGTGTGTGTGTGTGTGTGTGTGTGTGTGTGTGTGTGTGTGTGTGGGTGTGTGTGTATCTCCATCGTCGGATCTCTGCACGATAAGCTTCACCTCAGCAGTAGTGAGCTTACCTTTAAGCTTTGTTAGTCGTACGCCTTGTGTCGCAAGGCTACGTCTTTTACCACTACTCCAGAGAGCTCTCTCTCTCTCTCTCTCTCTCTCTCTCTCTCTCTCCATCAGTGTTAGGCTTGGCAAGAGCGCATCTTACAGCACCTTCGTGCTATACCCAGTCCAGAGCACCTGTGTCCAGCGCTCGACACTGCTGCTTCGTGGCAGACCTTCGTCATCCAGCTCCTGAGACTTCGAGACTTGCGCGTGATGCGTAGTCTTCTTCTGTCTAACACGGTCAGTCTCCCTCTAGTCCCTGCCATCACCACAGCAGTTTCCATCCACCACCTCCACACAACCACAGGCCACACTCCCCTCCTCCAAAGACATTGATAAGCCCCCTTACAGCCTCGTGGAGACCGCCTCCAGCCTCACAACCACCTGAGGAGGAGCGTGAGTGAAGCCACTAGAGGCAACTGTGAGTACAAACGCGTCTCAAGGGATTCAAAGTCCTCTTAGACCCACCGCTCGGGGCCAGGCCTTTGTTAAGTGTGGGTATGGCTTGGTTACCTCACTCATAGACCCCCACGTCGCCGCCCTTCCCCAACAGAGTCCAGTTTGTTAAATAACCGCTCCAGTATTCAGCTACTCGCTTACACATTCAGTCACATCTTGGTCAAATGAATCTTTGTTACAGCAGTTGATGAAGTGGACTGCAACCGTAACTGTATTCCTGGTGAAAAGCTCAGCTCCTGTACAAATACAAGACAGCTGAATACACGTGATTAATGGAACTCGAGGAGGATCAATACGAGCATTTGAATCCTCGTCTTACCCTCTGCCAATACCTATTTGATATTGATGATCATTGTTATCAATCAATTGGTACTAATTATGAGTGTTGATTACACCAGCAACTAATGAACTGCTCTAGTGATTACTCTAGATATAGCTACCCATATAATGCACGGCCATATTTAATTACATGTGATATTTGTTTATCTTGGCTTGATTTAAATCCTGGCAGGAGTGTACACTTTATCTTTTTTTCTTTAGCTTGCTTGCTTGCTCGCATCCGATGCGTGGAATTGTTCATACATGACCCACGAGAGCAGGGCATTGTGTGAAAAAGGTTTTTTTTTGCAGGATTCTTAATTACCTCGACGCTTGAGCTGCTGTATACGCTTGAAGCTGATGTGTATGCTTGAAGATACCGTGTGCACTTGAGCTGCCGTGTTGCCGTGTACGCTTGAGCTACCATGTAGCCGTGTACGCTTGAGCTGCCGTGTGCATATGCTGCCAGCATCAACTTCCCTCGTGTACGATTCGCACTGTGTATAAGATCACATTTAATCTGGCTTCCATGATGGCATGAAGACCCTCGCGTCTTGTGACCATTGAATGAAGCTCCTTTGGTTGTTACGCGTTACACAACATGTCATCGTCATCCTGAGGTTTCTCTACCTACAACTTGAGCCATCCTGATGATATTCAGGTAAATAAACGAGTGATGAAGTGAATCTAAGCAATACAACTGTACCATGACACAATGGTTGTCTCATCTGCATAGGGGCTAGGTGATGAGGGGAATTTGATACAAGAGTCTTGGGGCGAGGGGGCTGTTCTGCTTTATAGGTGGAGTGAAGGGGATAGGAGGGGGTTAAGGGACATGGGAAGTAAGTCAGTTGGTGTTTGCAGATGACACGGTTCCAGTGGGAGACTCGAGAAAGACATTTTAGAAGTTGTTGAAAAGAATTCGGGAGAGAGTTTGAGTGTGTGTGTGTGTGTGTGTGTGTGTGTGTGTGTGTGTGTGTGTGTGTGTGTGTGTGTGTGTGTGTGTGTGTGTGTGTGTGTGAAAGAAGTAAGATTGAGGCTATGAGGTACAGCAGAGGCGATGCGATGGGATGGATGGAGCGTTAGGGGTGTAATGGTATAGACCTGGAGGAAGTGGGGTGCCTTAGGCACCTGGGAGTAGACGTGGGAGTGGGTGGAACCCCGGAAGTTGAAGCGCGCCAAAGGGCGAAAGAGGAGAGCAAATATCCTAGGTACATTAGGGAGATCTGGGAGAGATATGAGTCTCTTTACCACTAAGTAAGCTTCAGCATTCAAAATTCATCACTTCGACTAGACACTAGAACCTGTATGATGGCATGATCTACGTAACACTTCGTAGCTCAGATTCACTCCACCCGTGTCTCCTGGTTCATCTTATACCATCTTGTCTATTCTCATTCCACTCATTTCCAGCTCTCTCCTATTACCTTAACTCTTCCTAGATCTCTCGTTTCCATCATCCTGTCTCATTCCTTCCATCTCGGTTCGGGTGATGTCAGTCATCTAATTCTGCTAAGCCACCAGACGAACGCGGCGTCCACAAGACTGAGGAAGAACTTCGATGGCTCAGGAGGACGAAAAGTTTCAAGGTCTTCCTCCGTCGTCCTCAGTCACAGGAGGCCAGTGAAGACATTGAGCATCACGTTGTGCCAGGAGTGATGCGCCCTTGTTCCCCAGGATTTACTGTTAGTGTGGTGCCTCCTTCTGTGTACTGGTGTTGTGGTGCCTCCTTCTGTGTACTGGTGTTGTGGTGCCTCCTTCTGTGTACTGGTGTTGTGGTGCCTCCTTCTGTGTACTGGTGTTGTGGTACCTCCTTCTGTGTACTGGTGTTGTGGTACCTGCCTTCTGTGTACTGGTGTTGTGGTACCTCCTTCTGTGTACTGGTGTTGTGGTACCTCCTCTGTGTACTGGTGTTGTGGTACCTCCTTCTGTGTACTGGTGTTGTAGGTACCTCCTTCTGTGTACTGGTGTTGTGGTACTTCCCTCTGTGGTACCTCCCTCTGTGTACTGGTGTAGTGGTACCACCTCTCCACCTCTTCACCCCATCAAAGCCTCCCCACCTCCCAAACCCTTTCCTCCCGCTACGAACACCTTCCTCTACCCTCTACCACCACCCACTTCCCTCCAAGATGCCTCCCAACTCCCAGCTCGGGAATCAAGATGCAGCAACCCTCTCTCTCTCCTCCCTCCTGGCCTACTCACCACTGCGCCCTCTCCCGCTGTGACGTTGGCTGCTAAGATGTACAGCATCCTGGTGGCGACTCCCAACTCCCCTTCCTTCCCCTCCCTTCCTCTACCACTGAGCCCATCCCACGCTCCCCAGGCGCGTCCTGACGTCCGCGCTTGCCTAACTAATGCGTGTCATAAATCCACAGACCGGCCGGCCATTAGTTCTTCAGAGAACGTTTTAATTCCTGCCATGTGTAGAATCCTGAGTCGGAGGGTCACCCTGTTAGAGATGAAGGCCGGGAGCTTCAGGAGGTAAGGCTGAAAGCTAAATGGAGACTTAAGCTGCTGGTGGCAAAACTAAGGGCTAAATTGTGAACCATGCTTAAGGTTATGATAATGGGCCCTAGGCTGAAGGCAGGGTAAAGGCTAGACTGAGAATCGAGTAAGGGCTTGGCTGAGGTAAGGTTGTCAGTTAGACTGAGGACTACACTGGAAGGAGGGACAAGGGCTAGGCTGAGAGCCAGTATGGGAGCCAAGTCTTGGGCCAGGCTGAGTGTAGGCTTGAAGGCTGTGCTTAAAGCCAGGCGAGGAGCTGGGCTAAGGGCAAGCTAGGGGCCAGGATGAGAACAGGCTAGGAGACAGACTGACTAAGGGCTAAGCTAGGGATCAGGCTAATGGCTCTCTGTGATTACTGAGACGTCAAAAGACACGTGACCCTTCAAAAGCTACGATCTACAAGCTTACTATCCACCCCTACTTCACACACACACACACCCCTTCGCCCACTACGTGTCTCTAATCCGCCACCCTCCCTCCTGCGCCACGCTCCCAAGCCAACCATACGTCCCTACGCCACGATCCCACGCCAAACATACTTCATCATTCAATCCCCAAAGACCGTAAGCCCACGCACGACTAACGTCCCCTCCCAAAGCCTTGACTCACGCATGAAGGCCTCGTGTAACCACATCATTTGCCTCACCACTTTTCCTGTTCTCTTATATCAAAAAATCCTGACAAAAGAGATAGACAAAGAATAACAAAGATATTTCAACTATTCTGGAAGACATGGAGGACGTAGCTGTTAAGAAAGACGTAAGAAGGTAGAGCTCCAAGACTTAGGGGAGGAGGGAACGAAACAAACATCACAACGGCCCATCCTTGAGTTGCTTACAGTATTCATATGATGCTGTGGCCTGGCGCATGTCACTAGGACTTGCTGACGGTGAGGGTACACAAATAGCCGATTCTGGAACCAGACACCAAAGTTCTGGCTCTTCCTCTCGACCTTTACCTGTATGATAGACCAGAATCTTTTCTCATTCTCTTCATCAATATTCATCATAGTTTCTAGCGATCCTCTCTTCAGCTGAGGACCAATTGGTTAACGCCTCTCCTAATGACTCATCTCTCTCTGAGACTCTAGGTGTCGAGTGATATTCTCACTAGCCCCTTCCACATCTCTAAATATAATCCTCGTTCACGATCCTATTTCAAAGGAGAGGTCTGCGCTTAATACCAGCAAGGCTGTTGCATGACCCGAGGATCTTCCATCTCCAAGCCTTGAGTTCGACTGGTTTACGATGTACCTCCAGCTATCAGTATGTTCCTTCGTTGCTCCTGCTGCTCTAGTAGCTCGACGTTCCTTCGTGAAGCTGTAACGTCATCAGTTCCTCAAGGTTCCGTTTCTTTCCTCAGGATACCTTAACACTCACCATAGGGTAGGGTTGAACTCCTTCTATACATAGAGGTGAGGGATTGAAACCTCTTCAACGTTTCTCATTCTTAATGATCTGGGACAAGTTATTACCCAACATGCCCATATTCCAGACCATCATGACCACTTCTCTGTCATTGAACCTGTTTACTTTTGAAAATATATCTTCGCCCTCCATACCGACACCACCACCACCGCCACCATTACAGCCACCTGTGTGTGGGAGGAATACAACTATATCCTATAGTGCATGTCGAAATCTTCCAATTAAACCACATACGTTTGAGGATATGAAGATTTTACGGACTTCCAGCAGGAATTTAAGAATGTGGAAAAACATAAAGGTTGTTGATTCAGGAAAGCAGGAGGTGAAAAAAAAAAGAGGAAAACAGGACCAGTTTTGAGACAAGTCTTAAGGTAGATGATGTCAAAGTCTATAGACTCCAAGACATGAGGTATATAGAATGTCTGTTGGTTTCAGACATAAGCAAGTGTTTTTTCCTTTGAGCCTGTGGCTGCTCGAGGACCCAACACACTTATCCCATACCATGAGGGCCTCGGATCCCCAGACTTTGGCGTTGTCGTATTGAATCTGGAGTTGGAGATGCGGAAAGAGTTACTGGAAACATCATTAGAAACTTGAGTCTGTGATACTGACCAGATTATGTTTAACAGAAGAAAGACTTCGTTAGAAATATAAAAGTTGGAGTATATCTGTTAGCATTCTTGACCGTGAGGCATTCAGAGGCCGCCTAGGGCCAAGCGCATAGGTTCGAATCCTGGTTACGGCAATCAGTCCACAGTCAATCCAGCTGTTCATCTACCCCTTCAATGAGGGCTGCAGCTACCCGTGCCGGCTCAGTTAACAGATACAGAGTCAAGTCGATTACAAGTGAGTACCGCTGCTGTCAGACCTACCCTCTCGTTGGCAGAGGAGTCAGTCAGGCGGGATTTCAAAGATTCTTTCGCACTCCTTACCGGAAACAAGAGAACATACGTTTGTATGATTTCTTCATGTCTACAACTGTCTACGAGGATATCTTTCACCTGAGGGAATGGGAGGGGAAGGAGAAAGACTCTGGAGACAGGAAAAAGAATGAGTAAAGTATGAGTTTGGCGATTGTGGAAATATGTGGACGCTGCCCTCTCGTTAGCAGCAGAGACAGGCGAGAATCCATAATTCTTCCGCACTTCTTACCGGAAACTATGAGGCATGAGCTTGTTGGATCTTTTCATGTCTGTATTCATCGACAAGTCGAGGTTGAAAGCTGGGAAATGCTAGAAGGAAGGGAAAACTATGAGTATGATGGTTGTAGAAGGAGAAACTATGAGTATGATGGTTGTAGAAGGGGAAACTATGAGTATGATGGTTGTGAAGGGGAAACCATGAGTATGATGGTTGTAGAAGGGGAAACTATGAGTATGATGGTTGTAGAAGGGGAAACTATGAGTATGATGGTTGTGGAAGGGGAAACTATGAGTATGATGGTTGTGGAAGGGGAAACTATGAGTATGATGGTTGTAGAAGGGGAAACTATGAGTATGATGGTTGTGGAAGGGGAAACTATGAGTATGATGGTTGTAGAAGGGGAAACTATGAGTATGATGGTTGTAGAAGGGGAAACTATGAGTATGATGGTTGTAGAAGGGGAAACTATGAGTATGATGGTTGTAGAAGGGGAAACTATGAGTATGATGGTTGTAGAAGGGGAAACTATGAGTATGATGGTTGTGGAAGGGGAAACTATGAGTATGATGGTTGTGGAAGGGGAAACTATGAGTATGATGGTTGTGGAAGGGGAAACTATGAGTATGATGGTTGTGGAAGGGGAAACTATGAGTATGATGGTTGTGGAAGGGGAAACTATGAGTATGATGGTTGTGGAAGGGGAAACCATGAGTATGATGGTTGTAGAAGGGGAAACTATGAGTATGATGGTTGTGGAAGGGGAAACTATGAGTATGATGGTTGTGGAAGGGGAAACTATGAGTATGATGGTTGTGGAAGGGGAAACTATGAGTATGATGGTTGTGGAAGGGGAAACCATGAGTATGATGGTTGTAGAAGGGGAAACTATGAGTATGATGGTTGTGGAAGGGGAAACCATGAGTATGATGGTTGTGGAAGGGGAAACTATGAGTATGATGGTTGTGGAAGGGGAAACTATGAGTATGATGGTTGTGGAAGGGGAAACTATGAGTATGATGGTTGTAGAAGGGGAAACTATGAGTATGATGGTTGTGGAAGGGGAAACCATGAGTATGATGGTTGTAGAAGGGGAAACTATGAGTATGATGGTTGTGGAAGGGGAAACTATGAGTATGATGGTTGTGGAAGGGGAAACTATGAGTATGATGGTTGTGGAAGGGGAAACTATGAGTATGATGGTTGTAGAAGGGGAAACTATGAGTATGATGGTTGTGGAAGGGGAAACTATGAGTATGATGGTTGTGGAAGGGGAAACTATGAGTATGATGGTTGTAGAAGGGGAAACTATGAGTATGATGGTTGTGGAAGGGGAAACTATGAGTATGATGGTTGTAGAAGGGGAAACTATGAGTATGATGGTTGTGGAAGGGGAAACTATGAGTATGATGGTTGTAGAAGGGGAAACTATGAGTATGATGGTTGTGGAAGGGGAAACTATGAGTATGATGGTTGTGGAAGGGGAAACTATGAGTATGATGGTTGTGGAAGGGGAAGCTATGAGTATGATGGTTGTGGAAGGGGAAACTATGAGTATGATGGTTGTGGAAGGGGAAACTATGAGTATGATGGTTGTGGAAGGGGAAACTATGAGTATGATGGTTGTAGAAGGGGAAACCATGAGTATGATGGTTGTGGAAGGGGAAACTATGAGTATGATGGTTGTGGAAGGGGAAACTATGAGTATGATGGTTGTAGAAGGGGAAACTATGAGTATGATGGTTGTGGAAGGGGAAGCTATGAGTATGATGGTTGTGGAAGGGGAAACTATGAGTATGATGGTTGTGGAAGGGGAAGCTATGAGTATGATGGTTGTGGAAGGGGAAACTATGAGTATGATGGTTGTGGAAGGGGAAACTATGAGTATGATGGTTGTGGAAGGGGAAACTATGAGTATGATGGTTGTGGAAGGGGAAACCATGAGTATGATGGTTGTGGAAGGGGAAACTATGAGTATGATGGTTGTGGAAGGGGAAACCATGAGTATGATGGTTGTGGAAGGGGAAACTATGAGTATGATGGTTGTAGAAGGGGAAACTATGAGTATGATGGTTGTGGAAGGGGAAGCTATGAGTATGATGGTTGTGGAAGGATGTTGTGAGTAGCCCAGTTGCTTCGTTTTAATAAGACATGACATGGGATGTTTGAAGATGATTCTGGACATCATTACATAACCAGTAAACCCAGACGGTAATAACATCCTGGACGGTAGCTATCCAGAAGGGGAAAAAAAAAAAACTTGCTACTTACAAAATTGCTCCTAGAACACGTATGGTTGAGGGAATAGGCCGTAAATAAGCAAGAGTCTTCGTAGGGGGATCCCAGTACTCTACTACCTGAGCTCTCCATGTGGCTGGCAGCCGAATTATAAATGTAAGGGAGAGGTGTGGCTGAAGGGCTATGCCCTATATGGGTCTCAGGAGAGGTCAGTGCTCCACTGCCTGAGTCCTCCCTCTCTCTCTCTCTCTCTCTCTCTCTCTCTCTCTCTCTCTCTCTCTCTCTCTCTCTCTCTCTCTCTCTCTCTCTCTCTCTCTCTCTCTCTCTCTCTCTCTCTCTCTCTCTCTCTAGCGACTGACTGTCACTCGTGTAGCGCCTCGCTCTTGCCACTCCCATACCGCCCGGGAGTCGAGCTCAAATCAACACCATTGGTGAGGCTGTATTGTCGAGAGAACAGCCTCTTCCAAGAACTTCTCTCTCCAATGGAGCCTACAGTTCCCTGTTACCGGTCGTGACGCACCCCTTGGGCCACCGGAGCCTCTAGAAACGTCCTGGGTAGAACCAAGGACTTCTTCATAGATGATGGTCGTGGGGTAATTATTCCTAAGTCACTTAAAGGGGAAACATGAATATCCACCTTGAGGTAACGTCGAGACGTGAAGAAAGGGAGGCGTATGGACTGTCTGGACTTAGGACATTGATCCCCTCCATCCTCTACCCCCGAGATGAGCTCAGGTCATCAGCCTCCGAAGGTGAGGATGACGACCCCAGCCTCCTTCAGGAGGGTCTTGCCTCCGGCTGCTCCAAGGACGCCACGAAGATGTTAGATCAACGTTGACGCAAATCAGGGCTGCCAGGAGGGAAGAGAAGAGAGGAGGAGGAGGCCTAACAGTCCAGTAGGCCTGTTATTGGCTGATGTCCAGGGATCGCTGCCCCCCTATGCCACCGCCACTACCCCGACCAACGCCACTTCCCCAACTACTGTTTTCCTCATCGCCACTACCCGTGTTACCAGATCACCACTACCCCTGCTTCATCACTACTAACCCTACCTCACCACCACTACCACCTGCCTCATACCCACTACCCCCTTGCCTTACAACCTCTTCTCCTGCCTCACCACCATTATCCCTGCCACTAACATGCTACTTCCAGTGGCCTAATTCACTTCCAAATACAAATCCTTACTTCGTTGTCCCCTCCCACAGGTGCTGAGAGCCTGCCGTCCTCAGTCTAATATCTTTCTTTATCATAATTATATCTTGTCTCCTCCCGTTTGTAGGGCAAGCCTCGCTGGCTCTCGCCAGATCCAGGGATTAGCAACTAGAGCGGAAGTCCAGCCTCCTCTCCCACTGGCCAAGTCTATTGTTCCTCCTTCTCCTCCTGCCTCCTCCTCCTGCCTCCTCCTGCCTCCTGCCTCCTCCGCCACCACCACCACCGTGGTCAGCCAGGCCTCGCCAGATCCTCCCCTTCACTCACCATGACCAGCCAGCCCTTGCCAGATCAATCCCCCCTTCACCCACCATGACCAGCCAGCCCTCACCACACCACCTCCCACTCATCCACCATGACCAGCCAGCCCTCACCACACCACCTCCCCCTCATCCACCATGACCAGCCAGCCCTCACCACACCACCTCCCCCTCATCCACCATGACCAACCAGCCCTCACCACACCACCTCCCCCTCATCCACCATGACCAACCAGCCCTCACCACACCACCTCCCCCTCATCCACCATGACCAGCCAGCCCTCAACACACCACCTCCCCCTCATCCACCATAACCAGCCAGCCTAACCACACCACCTCCTCCTTCACCCACCGCGGTCAGCCAGCCCTCGCCTCGCCCTCGCCCTCCCCTCACCCACCTCGATCAGCCCCCCCTCGCCAGACGCTATTCGTCACCAGTCCGTGGGTGGTAAATGGAATACACGGAGAAGGCCCGCGGCTGCCAACTGGATAACATGTTAACTCGAACTAACAGACGTGAACTGTATTCGGAATTAACAAAACTAACTTCCAGTGATTAACTGACCGTCTATGTCTTTCACCTCACCTTCGCCAGTGCTGATTCAGTGATGAGGAAACCTGACACAGTCTCCATGATCCCACTTATCAACAATATCCACCTGATTAATGTCAGTTTGCTATATTTTCTAGCCTTAATCAACCTGCCTTTATCATAATTATCGAAACATTCGCACTGAGAATATCTTTCCACTGGCTTTGAAATCCTACATGATGTAGTTCACCCAGACGTTCATAAAGCCTTTGATGAGATATAACACAGAAGATTATTATTGAAAAACAAGTCTCATGATACTGGATCATGGTATTGGATGCCCCGTTGGCTGAGGGACGGGAAACAACGGGTCGCATCAGATAAGGAAGACGTGTGGGCGGTAGGGAGTAGTAAGTGGGGTATCACAGGGATTGGTCCTTGGGGGCGCCCCATTTTCTTCATAACCTTCAACAATAAGGAAAAAGACAACTGGTTACGTATCGTAAACCTTTATTTTTAGATTGATGCTCCCAGTTTCCTGTCCCTGTGTCCATTGCGACAGATGTACAGTAATGTCCTGTGAACCCTCCATCCTATAACCAGGTCCTTCCTGCTTCACTTAAGTCCCTTCTTCCTGCAGCCAAGTGACTCTCTGAGCCACATACATGGCTGTTCCAGTGGTCCGAAGCTTATAGGATCTACGGCTTCGAACGAGGCTGTTCGAATCGTTTGTCTATACGAGCTTATCTGATGGCGTTATTCTTTCTTTCTTCCTCAAGTTCATTTTCTTATTATGTACAAGCTGATGGAAGATAAACACTTGCTCCTCTTCAACTTCACTGTCGCTTTACAGTGATGTGATAACGAGTGCCGAACGAAATACGTATAATGGCTTTGCTTGACAGTAGGGGAGGGATACGACGGTATCTACTGGAAGAGCTCCTTCAGCCACATCCCGAGGAGAAGATGCTCTCACTGTCTCCGTCTTAGGTAAGGTGACGCTACTGTCAAGGTCAAGTGGCGTTACGAGCGCTGGTGGAGGGGCAGGTGGCCTTTGAGCTCAGCGGAATCGGAATGGATTTCTTATCTGTTGCGGAATTGGATGGCAAAAGAAACATGTGTTTGTGCAAAGAGGGTCGGTGTATCTGATCGGGTAGTTTGGGTAGTTAAGTCTGCCACACCAGAGATGCGTTGAATTTGCATAGCACAGCGACTGACGGAGAAAAGGAAGGTTGTTACCTGTGTGTTCATCGGAAACTGACCCCCAGCAGAGCACCCCGGATGGTCCTGGCGGGCCTGTGGTCTCTTAGCAGGACCTGGTTGATCTGGATGAGCCAGTCCGCTGGGAAGACCTGGATGGTCTGGGCGGGCCTGTTTCTTGACAGAACCTGGTTGGTCTGGGTGAGTCCGTCTCCTAGTAGGATCTGGTTGGTCTGGGAGGGGCCAGTCTGCTGAGAGGACCCGGGTGGTTCGGGCGGTCCGGTCGAAGAGGTTGAGTGAGGTTTCGGCCACTCCAGCTGCTTGGCGGCAGAATGGCTCACTCTTACTCGGCACAATCGGATCCCTCGATTCAGTGATCATACATATAGCTTGATTGGGACGTCGGTCAGCTGTGGAGCTGACTAAGGATTTCTGGCTCGGGTGATTGTTGGACGGCGTGGATGGTGGCGCAACACCTCAGGTAGGACCAATGCTGTCAGCCTTAACCAAACTGGATGACTAAAAGGATCAGATTCTGCCACGGGCGTACACGACGGGGGCGAGTGGTCGGCTCGGTGCACTGAATAGAGATTACTAGACCTCAAGAGGATCCACCAGAGATCATTCCCTCGGTAGCTGGGCAATAGTAGGGCAAACCCCCTAACGTCGTCCTCTCTCATGAACGGCATGCCAGTTGGACCGTGTGCGTCCTCAAAGTCAGAGATGAGGGCAGACATCTCGTGAGGCTGGCTCTCATACAGTACCAACGCACGAGGTTCCTCCCACACCGTCCGGTGTTGTGACGCTCGCGTCTGCAGGAAGTGCACGTAATCTGCAGGAGGTGGAGATCATCAGCGGTGGTCATGCAAATGATGCAGCGGGTGGCGCCCGTATCAAAGTGACACTCGTTTTCGTTGCTGTTTACGCGGTAGACGACGTACGCCTCCACCTGACTGATCTGGAGCTGGGCCTTCTTTTGTGTGGTAGGAGGTCATCAAGGGACTTGCTGGTGAAGTTGTCTGGTTCTTCCGCAACGGCACTAGACTCCCAGGGTTGTCTGCGGGCCAGTTAATGAAGGATGAAGAGGAAGTCATCGATGCGACGGGTGTTGAGAGCGCGACAGTAGCCAAACGACCTTCATGGTCTGGCGGACGAGTTCCGCTGTCACACGTTACACGGTCGGAGGCCAGACGGGCGCGGGGGGTTTGTTGGAATTTCGATTAGACACGTTATCCCCCGAGCTCCATCCCCGGGAGCAAGGAGGGGACAGCCCTCGATATGTCGGGCAATGTGGCTGCAATAATGCGCGCGGCATAACTCCGCTGAGAAATGGTAACATCATTACGCGTTGGTCAGCCAATGCAATATAATCGTGCGGAGTCTAAAGTTGGTGAAATGATTTTCTCTGACGAGGTTGACGTCGTATTGCCAGAGCACAGAGACTGCACGAGGGGCTCAAGTACTTCGTCAGTCATACGACGAAGGTTGCAGAGCTTAATGACCAGCGCTACTTTGACGAATGGAAGGGGCTTGTAAGTGATGCCTTGTTGACTGTTTTTGTACTGACATGTAACACTGTCTTTCTGCTTTTTTGGTGGGTGTTGTCGTGGGCGCCACCGCTCCAAGGGCGGGGAGGGTCATCGGGAAGGGGGAACTGTGGGAGGCATTGTGGAGTATTCTCACCCCGTGATGCCCTTGGCTCCAGATACTCTCCAAAATAAGACGCGAGATCGCGCGACTGTATGTGACCCTCAGCTACCCAAAGCGCTAAGATGACGTGAGGGTAAGGGGATCTCGCCCCGTGTCAGCGAACTGCACAGAATCAAAAAGCAATCAAGCTGGAAGGTGCATTCATCTCTGCTGCTAAAAGTACCTTTGAAAATATGGTGTTCGAAGCAGTTCATAAGTCTTCTCTCGGGTCCGAAGCTTCTTGTGGTATACGTTTAAACTCACAAGACACTGTGATGTCCCCGGGCCACCGCGTCTCCCTCCACTTCCTCTACACCCACGTCCTCACATTGACGCCGGTGGGGTGTGTGTGTGTGTGTGTGTGTGTGTGTGTGTGGCGGCGCCAGCTGACGACGATCTCAGCCGCTCGAATTGCTCGAGCGGTCCGAAACACCTCGAATCCGAAGCACCTCGAATCTAAACGCCTGGACGAGCCTATTCGAACTCTCGCCGCGCGAGCCAATTGAGTTGTATCATCGTACGTAATCATCACCACCACACCCGTTTTCTATTGTATTTTCATATCTTTTTCCTCTTTTCTTTAACCTCTGTTGTAGGTAGACTCGCACTCCATCTTCGCCAGAGAAGTATTGATCCCCGGAGAAAGATGTATATAAATCATGCTCACAAGATTATCGGTGTTTCGCCTCGCCTGCTCCGGAGAGTTTGACGCACCCCACTTCGAATCCCCCAATCCTCCTCCTCCTCCTCCTCAGCAGAGACCACCACACGACGCCCGACAGATCCAAACAAGGTCGTCTCAATACCTCGACGTAATCTTCAAAAGAAAATACGTCCAGGGGGGGATTCACAGTTCGCTGAGGATGATTTGTATGTCGACATGATTACGGCACAGACACGCCCACCCTCTCTCTCTCTCTCTCTCTCTCTCTCTCTCTCTCTCTCTCTCTCTCTCTCTCTCTCTCTCTCTCTCTCTCTCTCCGTCGCTGGTGGAGGAGCATTCCGCCCAGTGACTGACCCCCTCCCTCCCTCCCTTGCTTCCCTCTCCCACTCCCTCCACCTCTGGCATCGCCTGAAGAATATTTTCTCATTTCCGAAGTCCCATTTTTAAGGCCGAAGAGGAAATTTGATGGATTTCTCTGCCGTTCTGGGGGAGGAGGAGGTTGAGGGAGGACGGGGGATGTAATTTGCTTTATACGTAATATTCCATTGTTGTTGGCTGCGCTGCCTCATCATACCTTGTCTCGGAAACTAACAATTCACTTTCACGTAATGATATATGCATATATATATATATATATATATATATATATGTGTGTGTGTGTGTGTGTGTGTGTGTGTGTGTGTGTGTGTTTGTGTGTGCGTGTATGTGTGTGTGTGTGTGTGTATTCAGGATAGCGGAAGGATCTCTTGCCTAAACAGCTTACTCAGTTGCTACTCATCCACCTGAGTAAGCATAACTGAACGACTCAGCCAAGCCTTACTCATGGGGTGAACTTTGTGATCACTTTGACTGAGCTCGTAATATTATCTCTTGATATGGACGGTGATCAAGACAACAGCAAGTGATGTCCCTCTTCGCCGGTGTATCCCTTGCCAAGACCCTGGGATCGGCATCGTACTTGCACGCCCTTTGCGTCCTACCTTCGTCAGGAGGAATCACACCCTGTAGCTGCTACGTGGAGACTTTGCCTCAGTCGCTGCCTGTAGGATCCATGTTCTATAAAGTTACTTGATGGTTTACATCAATAGGTCTTCGTCTTTCCCCTGGCTCTACAATGCTCGTTTGGCCATAAACACCTCAGGGTTTGCTTGTTAGAAGGCACTTTGGGAAGAGGTCTATATCGAACGAACCTTTCAGTTTAAGCATTCTACTACACAGTGGATGTACCGTTGAGCGCATACATGAGAAGGTATTCTAGGTGCTAGACCAGAAAGGATCTTCATGCATCTGAAGTGATGTAGTTGTAAAGAAACACATGTCGATATTTGGGAAAAGATATCGTACATGGGGACCCCCAGTGACGAAGAGACTGGCTTTAGTGTGCAAACACACACACACACACACACACACACACACACACACACTGAAGGCATCAGAGGTGACCTGTATGAGCTTACGAGGGACTAAGTACCTGATGATATGATGTACCAGCGACCAGGCAAGTCTTTGCCAATGATTTCGGCAGAGGAGGCAAGCGAAACACAGTGGTATCCACCCTTGTATAACCAGGCAAAGCCACGAAAGAAAGAGGAACACTTCTATGCCTGGCTATTTCTCAATAGGAAAGTATTCATCGTAAAGGGGTTGTCTAAACTATGATGAACGATAGGTGTAATGAGTAAGGAAGACATGGGCAGACACCACCGGAGGATGATCTCCACCTAGGAGCAGCTGACAGTCACTGGTGCCTAGGAGCGGCTGACAAGTCACTGGTGCCTTGCCTGTTGGCGAGCTCCCGTTGGGCCGTGGGCAAACACCTCCTTTGTCAAAGTCCAAGATAGTAATGGGTCTCGTCCTGCCTCCGTCGTCGGTATGATGTCCGGGAAGAGGCACTTTAGGGCAAAATAAGGCGAAAAAGGGAAGTTTTGGGCAATTTTAGGGTAGAAGGTATTTATAAGGGAAGAGGCACTTTAGGGCAAAATAAGGCGAAAAAGGGAAGTTTTGGGCAATTTTAGGGTAGAAGGTATTTATAAGGGAAGAGGCACTTTAGGGCAAAATAAGGCGAAAAAAAGGGAAGTTTTGGGCAATTTTAGGGTAGAAGGTATTTATAAGGGAAGAGGCACTTTAGGGCAAAATAAGGCGAAAAAGGGAAGTTTTGGGCAATTTTAGGGTAGAAGGTATTTATAAGGGAAGAGGCACTTTAGGGCAAAATAAGGCGAAAAAGGGAAGTTTTGGGCAATTTTAGGGTAGAAGGTATTTATAAGGGAAGAGGCACTTTAGGGCAAAATAAGGCGAAAAAGGGAAGTTTTAAGCAATTTTAGGGTAGAAGGTATTTATAAGGGAAGAGGCACTTTAGGACAAAAAAAAAGGCAAAAAAGGGAAGTTTTGGGCAATTTTAGGGTAGAAGGTATTTATAAGGGAAGAGGCACTTTAGGGCAAAATAAGGCGAAAAAAAGGGAAGTTTTAAGCAATTTTAGGGTAGAAGGTATTCATGAGGTGTCATTTTAGGGGCAAAAAAAGGTGAAAAAGGGGTAATTTTAGGCAATTTTAGGGTAGAAGGTATTTATAAGGGAAGAGGCACTTTAGGGCAAAATAAGGCGAAAAAAAGGGAAGTTTTGGGCAATTTTAGGGTAGAAGGTATTTATAAGGGAAGAGGCACTTTAGGGCAAAATAAGGCGAAAAAGGGAAGTTTTGGGCAATTTTAGGGTAGAAGGTATTTATAAGGGAAGAGGCACTTTAGGGCAAAATAAGGCGAAAAAGGGAAGTTTTGGGCAATTTTAGGGTAGAAGGTATTTATAAGGGAAGAGGCACTTTAGGGCAAAATAAGGCGAAAAAGGGAAGTTTTGGGCAATTTTAGGGTAGAAGGTATTTATAAGGGAAGAGGCACTTTAGGACAAAAAAAAAGGCAAAAAAGGGAAGTTTTGGGCAATTTTAGGGTAGAAGGTATTTATAAGGGAAGAGGCACTTTAGGGCAAAATAAGGCGAAAAAGGGAAGTTTTGGGCAATTTTAGGGTAGAAGGTATTTATAAGGGAAGAGGCACTTTAGGGCAAAATAAGGCGAAAAAGGGAAGTTTTGGGCAATTTTAGGGTAGAAGGTATTTATAAGGGAAGAGGCACTTTAGGAGCAAAAAAAAAAAAGGCAAAAAAGGGAAGTTTTGGGCAATTTTAGGGTAGAAGGTATTTATAAGGGAAGAGGCACTTTAGGGCAAAATAAGGCGAAAAAGGGAAGTTTTGGGCAATTTTAGGGTAGAAGGTATTTATAAGGGAAGAGGCACTTTAGGGCAAAATAAGGCGAAAAAGGGAAGTTTTGGGCAATTTTAGGGTAGAAGGTATTTATAAGGGAAGAGGCACTTTAGGGCAAAATAAGGCGAAAAAAAGGGAAGTTTTGGGCAATTTTAGGGTAGAAGGTATTTATAAGGGAAGAGGCACTTTAGGAGCAAAAAAAAAAAAGGCAAAAAAGGGAAGTTTTGGGCAATTTTAGGGTAGAAGGTATTTATAAGGGAAGAGGCACTTTAGGGCAAAATAAGGCGAAAAAGGGAAGTTTTGGGCAATTTTAGGGTAGAAGGTATTTATAAGGGAAGAGGCACTTTAGGGCAAAATAAGGCGAAAAAAAGGGAAGTTTTGGGCAATTTTAGGGTAGAAGGTATTTATAAGGGAAGAGGCACTTTAGGGCAAAATAAGGCGAAAAAGGGAAGTTTTGGGCAATTTTAGGGTAGAAGGTATTTATAAGGGAAGAGGCACTTTAGGGCAAAATAAGGCGAAAAAGGGAAGTTTTGGGCAATTTTAGGGTAGAAGGTATTTATAAGGGAAGAGGCACTTTAGGGACAAAAAAAAAGGCAAAAAAGGGAAGTTTTGGGCAATTTTAGGGTAGAAGGTATTTATAAGGGAAGAGGCACTTTAGGGCAAAATAAGGCGAAAAAGGGAAGTTTTGGGCAATTTTAGGGTAGAAGGTATTTATAAGGGAAGAGGCACTTTAGGGCAAAATAAGGCGAAAAAGGGAAGTTTTGGGCAATTTTAGGGTAGAAGGTATTCATGAGGTGTCATTTTAGGGGCAAAAAAAGGTGAAAAAGGGTAATTTTAGGCAATTTTAGGGTAGAAGGTATTTATAAGGGAAGAGGCACTTTAGGGCAAAATAAGGCGAAAAAAAGGGAAGTTTTGGGCAATTTTAGGGTAGAAGGTATTTATAAGGGAAGAGGCACTTTAGGGCAAAATAAGGCGAAAAAGGGAAGTTTTGGGCAATTTTAGGGTAGAAGGTATTTATAAGGGAAGAGGCACTTTAGGGCAAAATAAGGCGAAAAAGGGAAGTTTTGGGCAATTTTAGGGTAGAAGGTATTTATAAGGGAAGAGGCACTTTAGGGCAAAATAAGGCGAAAAAGGGAAGTTTTGGGCAATTTTAGGGTAGAAGGTATTCATGAGGTGTCATTTTAGGGGCAAAAAAAGGTGAAAAAGGGGTAATTTTAGGCAATTTTAGGGTAGAAGGTATTTATAAGGGAAGAGGCACTTTAGGGCAAAATAAGGCGAAAAAGGGAAGTTTTGGGCAATTTTAGGGTAGAAGGTATTCATGAGGTGTCATTTTAGGGGCAAAAAAAGGTGAAAAAGGGTAGTTTTAGGCAGTTTTAGGGTAGATGGTATTCATAAGGGAAGAGGCACTTTAGGGGCAAAATAAGGCGAAAAAAGGGAAGTTTTGGGCAATTTTAGGGTAGAAGGTATTTATAAGGGAAGAGGCACTTTAGGGCAAAATAAGGCGAAAAAGGGAAGTTTTGGGCAATTTTAGGGTAGAAGGTATTTATAAGGGAAGAGGCACTTTAGGGCAAAATAAGGCGAAAAAGGGAAGTTTTAGGCAGTTTTAGGGTAGATGGTATTCATAAGGGAAGAGGCACTTTAGGGGCAAAATAAGGCGAAAAAAGGGAAGTTTTGGGCAATTTTAGGGTAGAAGGTATTTATAAGGGAAGAGGCACTTTAGGGACAAAAAAAAAGGCAAAAAAGGGAAGTTTTAAGCAATTTTAGGGTAGAAGGTATTCATGAGGTGTCATTTTAGGGGCAAAAAAAGGTGAAAAAGGGGTAATTTTAGGCAATTTTAGGGTAGAAGGTATTCATCAGGGAAGAGGCACTTTAGGAGCAAAAAAAAAGGCGAAAAAGTGGTAGTTTTAGGCAGTTTTAGGACTTTGAAGATGATGGTGGTAAAAGACACAGGGGGACACAGGGGGAGGGCAAGGAAGAGGGGGGGTGGACTCCCCCGGTTACCATCCCCTGTCAACACACCCCCACCCCCCCCCCCATCCCGACCCCCCCCCATCCCGTATCACAGGGGGGGTCCCCGGCGGGGGGGGGTGGTCTTCCTTCGTAAACCCCCCCAAAGGCCACCCCCGTACCACAGGGGCTCCCCAGGGGCGTGGTGTAAGAGGGTCATCCTTCTGGTCCTGAGCCAAGTGGTGATCACTGCGCGCGCGCGAGAGAGAGAGAGAGAGGGAGAGAGAGAGAGAGAGAGAGAGAGAGAGAGAGAGAGAGAGAGAGAGAGAGAGAGAGAGAGAGAGAGAGAGAGAGAGAGAGAGAGAGAGAGAGAGACAGACAGAGAGAGAGAGAGAGAGAGAGAGAGAGAGAGAGAGAGAGAGAGAGAGAGAGAGAGACAGACAGACAGACAGACAGATAGACAGACAGGCGGACAGGCAGATGGGCAGACAGACAGACAGACGGGAGAGACAGAAGGCATGACAGAGTCCGAATAACAGTGGAGGAACAGTGCGTCCATGGGAAAGAGACAGAAGCAGTATGACGGAACACAAGCGCAGACCCCAAGTGTGTGAGGAGGACGCGACGTGGGGAAGAATGAAGAGGAATGAAACATCGATGTGTGAAGGAAGAAAGAAGATTAAGGAGGATAAAATGTGAGAGAGGAGAAAGAGGAGATGGGAGGGAGAGAGTGAGGGAGGGAGGGAGGAGGAGCGAGCGATGGTGGCGGCCCCTTCCATTTAAGAGGGTATAAAACGTCAGTGGGAAAGAGGGGAGGGGAGCTGAGATAAGATGAGGAAGATATCATGAGGAGGAGCCATGAGGAGGAGCCATGAGGAGGAATCATGAGGTTGAGGACTCGTACATAAGAGTTAAGGGCAGATAGATTGTGAGGGAACGTGTGAGTATTGAATTTCAGGGACGTGTGAGTAACATATGTGTGTGTGTGTGTGTGTGTGTGTGTATGTGTGTACCCTCAATGGCGTAACCTTCTCTCCAACCACCCACCTCACTTCTCCACCTCCTCCTCCTCCTCCTCTTCTTCTTCTTCCTCCTCCTCGCTCTACACCACCCCCTCCTCCTCCTCTTCCTCCACCTCCTCCTCCTCCTCCTCCTCCTCCTCCTCCTCCTCCTCCGCTTCTTCCTCTTCCTCCTCCTCGCTCTACACCACCCCCTCCTCTTCCTCCTCCTCCTCCTCCTCCTCCTCCTCCTCCTCCTCTTCTTCCTCTTCCTCCCACTCCTCCTCCGTCCATCCCCAGGCACGAGAGATACAAATTACTGTGGACATTCCTGTCATTTCTAATTAAGCCACATTTTTCCCCCCCTTTTTTTCTAATCCAATTCACATAGCCGTCATATGCAAATTGATTCTCTATGAACACTTCCAGAAAAAAACGAAAAAAGGAAAATTATTCTACTTTTATTTCCATTCGTAATTCTCAATACCCCATGCTCTCAAACGCCTTCATGTTAGGTGGCGGTTGAATATCTCAGAATTTGATCATTATGGACAGTGGGACTAGAGTATGATAACCCACAATGCTGAGCAATAAGCTACAAGAAGCTTCGAGCTTTGTGAATATCCCTCGTGTAATGGGTTATCAGTACTCGAGTATGGCCATTGTTAAGACCCACGTAGTGATATGAATATTTTATATGATAGTGAGAGTGACAGGTACCCTCACCTTACCCCCAAGTAAAGTTACTAAGCCTTTAACCCCATTACCATACCCTCTAGTACCCTCATCTTACCCCCAAGTAAAGTTACTAAGCCTTTAACCCCATTACCATACCCTCTAGTACCCTCATCTTACCCCCAAGTAAAGTTACTAAGCCTTTAACCCCATTACCATACCCTCTAGTACCCATCATCTTACCCCCAAGTAAAGTTACGAAGCCTTTAACCCCATTAACATACCCTCTAGTACCATCGTCTTACCCCCAAGTAAAGTTAAGCCTTTAACCCCATTACCATACCCTCTAGTACCCTCATATTACCCCCAAGTAAAGTTACTAAGCCTTTAACCCCATTACCATACCCTCTAGTACCCATCATCTTACCCCCAAGTAAAGTTACCAAGCCTTTAACCCCATTACTGAACCCCCTAGTACCATCACTAGACCTACCCCTTGCCATCACTAGACACCACCCTACCCTACCTCCAAGATACCATCACTAGACCCACCCCCTCACCCTATCCACCCCTTCCTCCCCTAGTACCAACCACTAGACACCCATTACTAGTTCCCCACTGCCACCATCAGGTTCTCCGCCCACACGAACGTCTTCGGCTTAAAAAAGAAGAGCGAGTTCGGAGGTGATCAAGAGCATCAAAGGCTTCGACGGAGTCTGCCTTCAAGCAGGCACACAAGACCAGATCAGTCTGCTCCTTGCCACAGCATAGGCAATAGACGCGTTGGCTGAGTGTTTCTCTCTCTTCGACTGAGGTAATACTGCTTCCATGGGACTGTGGGAATACGTAATCTTACATCGCTAACAGGATTGTCAAAATAATTTCAATTCCATGGGAGTGTCAAGGTAATTTTCCTTCCATGGGAGTGTCAATGTAATTTTCCTTCCATGAGAGTGTCAAAGTAATTTTCCTTCCATGGGAGTGTCAAAGTAATTTCAATTCCATGGGAGTGTCAAAATAATTTCAATTCCATGGGAGTGTCAAAGTAATTTTCCTTCCATGGGAGTGTCAAAGTAATTTTCCTTCCGCGGGAATGTCAAGGTAATTTTTCTCTCCACGGGACCGTCAAAACAAATTTGGGCTTATCCACAGACATGGCAAAGTAATTCTACTTTCCAACAGGACTGTCAAAAAGAATTCTGCTTCACCACAGGACTGTGGTCGAAGTAAATTTCGCCTCCGCTGGGACTGTCAAAGTATTCCTGCTTTCCACATGAACATCAAAGTAATACCCCTTTCCACGTGACTTGTCAAAGTAATTCCACCTCCCTGCCCCCCCCCCCCCCAACGATCCTGTCAACCAGTACAATGACTCACCATCGTGACCAGTCTAAAGGCCAAAGTATTAATCCGTTTGATCACAGATGCAGGTGAATGCCTCGCTCGGAGCCCACCACGACTGCCTCGCTCCTCGGCACATCAAAAACGCCCGGAGGCCTTCCATCCAAGATTCATCCATTTGATCCCTACTCGAATCTCTTTCCCTGTCGCAAACAGACCTATGTGGTCTGAGTGATTCTTCTTCTTCTTCTTCTTCTTCTTCTTCTTCTTCTTCTTCTTCTTCTTCTTCTTCTTCTTCTTCTTCTTCTTCTTCTTCTTCTTCTTCTTCTTCTTCTTCTTCTTCTTCTTCTTCTTCTTCTTCTTCTTCTGGTTGGTTTCAATACTCTTTTTTTTTCTTTATTGTCTACCTCGTATGTTCTCTTTCTTCCCGTTTTTTTTATTGTATATCTCCCCTTCTTATCCATTGGCAGTTTCCCCTTTTCCTTCTTTTATTCTCTACCCCTTTCCTCTCTCTCTCTCTCTCTCTCTCTCTCTCTCTCTCTCTCTCTCTCTCTCTCTCTCTCTCTCTCTCTCTCTCTCTCTCTCTCTCTCTCTCTCTCTCTCTCTCTCTCTGCCCCATCATTACGTAGGTAGAGGGACTTCCTCGAAGCTTGAAGAACGCAAACTCGACCACAGGCCCAGCCGCGTTTAGGGTCCACCACTGCCCCAAGGGAGAGGTCGAAGATCGCCTCCCCCTCACACACCACAATGAAACATTCCATCACTGCCTTCTGTTATGTAGTCACCGGGCAGGATACGCAAGCAGTGAACCTTTTATACATACTTCTAGCCTGTATCCATAAGCTATTCAATCAAATGTCTTCACTCAGTCTGTATCCATAAGCTATTCAATCAAATGTCTTTACTCAGTCTGTATCCATAAGCTATTCAATCAAATGTCTTCACTCAATCTTTCTGTGCCGTACGAATTCCTCTAGATTCTCCTCTCCCCAGGTCAAAATTGAGGTACACGTTCCTTCCTGGGTTATGAGAGGATAGTTTAGGTGGACATAAAGCAGTGTACACTGCTACCACCACTGCCCCCGGCAGTGGTACAGGGGTACCTTAATTACACATGCAGATGGAGTGCCATTATCCTCAGGGCTTGCTTTACCTCGCGAAGTTTATGGCGTGTGTACCTCCTGACGACACGGCCAGCGGCGGGGGGAGATAGATAGAGTTGTTTTCCCCTGATGATGGTGGCGGTGATGGTGAGGACCTGACTCCTCTTTCCCCTTTCCTCTTCTTCCTCCTTATTCTTCTCCTTCTCCTCTTTCCCTCCCAACCAACAGACGCACTGACCTTTCTTCCTTCCCCCTTCCTACCCCTCTAAGTTATAACACCCCCACCTACCACCTCCCCCCTCCCCAACCACCCTCTCTCTCCCCCTCTTCTGCTAGACGATCGTTAAAAAACGGAGGGAGGGAAGGGGAGGGAAAGGTGGGAGGAGGAGAGGGGAAGAGAAGACGTCCTGGCGATAAGAAAGGCCCTTATCTCTGGTCAACGAGGAAACAAAAGGCGACCTGATTCATCGAAGGCTGTCACAACCGAAGCGATAAACTGCCCTGGCTCACAAACAACCTGATAAGCTCCAGCTCGCAAACCAGGCAACAAACAGCATTGGAGGTACAGGGGGGCCCACAAACGGGCCGATAGTTCCGCGTCACAGAACAGATGATAAGTTTCAGAGGTCATATTGCTGCCAATAATCCTCGCTTCACATATCTGTTTGGTGGGTCTGGGAAGAGGAACATATGATATAGTTCAGGATCATGAACTGGAGGATCTCTTTCCTGTATATATATATATATATATATATATATATATATATATATATATATATATATATATATATATATATATATATATATATATATATATATATATATATATATATATATATATATATATATATACATATATTGGAAAGGATCACAGCAATTGATCAAGTTAATTCCTATGAGTCCACGGGGAAATGAAACACGACAAGTTCCCAAGTGCAATTTCGTGTAATATTCACATCAGGGGAGACACAAGAAAGAAATATAACAGTCAGTTGATATACAACGAAGAGACGTAGCTAGGACGCCAGTTGGTATATATATATATATATATATATATATATATATATATATATATATATATATATATATATATATATATATACGACCAAAGTGCATATGAATGCGCACCTTCATAGAACATACAAACCTCCAACAGCCAGAATCGAACCCGGGACCCCTGTGCAACAAGCAGGAGCGCTACCGCTAGGCTATGATCGCCCCTAATAGGGAAATGACCATTCGAATACTATGTACTCGAATACTCTTCGTCTCACGTTGGTGAGCAACGGGGTCTACACCGGTCATTTCCCATCAGGCTCACGCAGCCAGCAGATAGCACTTTATCGAACATAACTGTACAATGCGGAGGTATATGAATACGAACAAAAGTTCATGTGAACGCGCACCTTCATAGAACTTACGAACCTCCAACAGCTGGGAGTTTTGCATCACAAAGCAGATGTTGAGCAATTTAGGGTAACATTTCAATCATTGGGCTGTCACGGGGCATTTTAAATGAACATTCTGGGTCACAGATTCATTTCTGTCTCCAGCGTTCCAGGTCATTAGCCAGTTACTATAGCTTCGTGTTACATACCAGTTCCTAAATCCGGGTCACAAACGAGTTACTAGACCTGTGTTACATACCAGTTACTAACTCCGGGTCACACAGGGCAAATCATGCCCAAAGCTCATAAGATAGCTGCTAACTCCGGGTCACAAACGAGTCACTAGATTTGTGTTACATACCAGTTACTAACTCCGGGTCACACAGGTCAGGTCATGACCAAAGCTCATAAGGTAGCTGCTAACTCCGCGTCACATACTAGCTCCAGCTGATAAGTCTTAACCACGTACAAGCGCCAATCATAGGACACAGAAAACTGTTTTTCGTCACGCATCATTAGGTAATTTAAGATGAGATGAATAGATCTATGAAACGACACACTCATCAAACTATGTTTTTGGCGAAGTGAAAAGAAGATATTGATAATGATGATAATGAAAATGATAATAATTATAATAATGACAATGATAAAATAATAATAATGATAATAATAATAATGATAATGATAATAATAATAATGATAATAATAATAATAATGATAATGTTAGTAATGATAACAATGATGATGATAATAATAATAATAATAATAATAATAATAATAATAATAATAATAATAATAATAATGATAATAATAATAATAATAATAACAATAATAACAGTAATAATAATAATAATAGTGATTATATTAGTATTAATGATAATAATGATAATAGATAGATAGATAGATCGACAGATAGATAGATAGATAAAGTAAACTAATAGATAGATAGCTAAATCAGATTTCTCATAATTTCAAGTAAGTGTTGCCTGCAGACATTAAATGATAACTGAAGACATTGCCTTGGAGACATTGCCTTGAAGACATTGCCTTGAAGACATTACTTTGAAGACATTGCCTTGAAGACATTACCTTGAAGACATTGCCTTGAAGACATTGCCTTGAAGTCATTGCCTTGAAGACATTACCTTGAAGACATTGCCTTGAAGACATTGCCTTGAAGACATTGCTTTGATCGTTAAAGTCGTTTCTTTGATAACATTGCTTTACTCACTCAGAAGTTGACGTACGAGAGTACATACCATCAATGTATGGAATCTTCAATAAATATAAATTCAAATCTCCCTTCCTTTAACTGCTACCATTTTCCTTTAGAATTATATTAGTACTTTGATTTATGAGGCAAAAAAAAACTCATATCTTTCTCGGCTTTGATAAATGTGAGCAATTATGCTCAAACTTATGAAAAGATTTTAGAATAATAATGATTAAAAGAAAAAAAAGAACTGGAACTGTCTAGATGCCTAGGATTTCACGAGCGAACAACATTTCCAACCCGATGACTGGCACCAGGAGCGTGCCAGCTGGAGAGCCTGCAGACCACACTGCCAGGCGTACAACGTTTATCCCATCTCTAACCTTAATATCCGTCTCACTGTCTTCATAATTGATATATGGACTCCCTGGGATGTAAGTCTTATAACACACCAACTTTGGTGACCTTTAAACAATTCGAAATTACTCTGTGTGCGCTAACGAAAAGAAAAAAGAAAATATGATGAAATATCAAAAATCAGTTATTTCATTTTAATTTTATCATTTCTTAATTATTACTCTCGCACCCGTTCTTTTCTCGGTAGGTCGAGCGGGTGCTCTAGAGAGAGAGAGAGAGAGAGAGAGAGAGAGAGAGAGAGAGAGAGAGGGGGGGGGGCACTCCCCTCCGAGAAATAGAAATCTTCCAGGTCAAACACAGAGTAAATAATGACACCCCGAAGTCTTTACACCATGGTTACTGAACCATGTGTAATGAGACTTGCCAGGGATGCGTGTCTATCTGGCGTGGCAACTGAAGACCACTCAAAACATTCTCTTTTTTTTTTTTTTCCTCTTCGAAAAATTCATAATATCACGAACGGTATGAGGAAATGCCCAATTTTTCCGGTATCCCGTTTTCTCAAAATTTAGTAAAGATATTAGATTGATTCTATTAAATAAAACGTATTTGAAGGAATTTTGGGTTTCTCTTCCGTGATTCGTAAAATTTCGTGTCATGATCGATGTATGCTCAGTATTGTTCAACACCAGTAGACAATAGTTCTCCTAATAGACAAAGTTTGTTCACTGTAGTTCAACAAAGACAAACAAAAGTTCTACTAACTGTGAACAGCATTATAGAAGTTCTAACGAACAGAGTTTGTTCAATATTGTTCATCTGTTCATCAACAGCAAACAGACATTCTTCCAACAACCATTGCTTGTTTAGCATCGTTCAACAAAGTACAAAACAGAAGTTCTATTGACCATAATTGGTTCAGTATCAGTACAGACGACCCATTAGCAGTATGGGAGACTAAAGCAGTTTAGGTCAAACAGATGATTGTCCCCATGTCATGATCCACAGCGAGCCATCACCTTAGTCAAATGTAACTGCAAACCAGGCGTTGATGTACGTCGAGATAATCCACAGGATAGACATCTATTGACACCCGGTGGTACTTGCCATGTCTAAATGTAGTGTTGTGAGACACAGAGAGACACACTGTGTCGTCAGGGGGAGAGGAGTCTGTCAGACACACTGGAGTACGGTGGTGTCTCTTAGGTTTAATGTCTTCGTTATCGTATTTCCTTATATTTCTTATCATCTTTTCTTCTCTTTCCCAACACTGAGGTTATTTTGAATGATCGTAGGATTTCTAGAATGCACAATAAAGATATGAAATGAGCTCATGAGACGATAAATGACACCAGTGTGGTTAAAGAGGGAGGAGAGGGTTCGATTGTGTCTCGAGGCGATGTTGGACACCAATAGAAGAGCGTTCGACTGTCTCTAGGCAATGTTGTACACCAGCATGAGAGGGTTCGACTGTCTCGAGGCAATGTTGGACACCAATACAAGAGGGTTTGACTGTCTCAAGGCAATGTACACTAGCATGAGAGGGTTCGACTGTCTCGAGGCAATGTTGTACACCAGCAGGAGAGGGTTCGACTGTCTCGAGGAAATATTGGACACCAGCAGGAGAGGGTTCGACTGTCTCGAGACAACACCTGATGTGGTTTGTTTATTCTCCTGGTGCCATTGCTGTTGTGGATGATCCCCGTCAGTAGGATAGTATGTTGTGGATGTCTCCCGTTCCTGGGACCACAGTGTGGACGTATCAGCTGACTTAACCCCGCCTGGGGTATCGAAGCCTCGCCAAAGCACACACACACACACACACACACACACACACACACACACACACACAGATGGTACCAGAAGGTGAGGTCAATGATGGAACCATTGATGACGACGGCAGCTGGAGATGACAACACAGATGGGTAGGAGGGAAGATACACAACAACTGCGGAGACTTTGATGTCGAACTTCTGCTTGAAAATAACTCGAAAACCATCATTTCAGTCACTGAGGCTTACCACCATCTTGATCTTAACGTGTATTACGGTGAGCCCCCAATGGGGGAAAAAGGCAAATCCATTTATACGTAACTTACGCAACACTGCGAAAAAGATAATTGCATGACACAGAAAAGCTTGCCCCACTGAACATCTAGGAGACGGTAGGTAGCGTCCCACAACAGTCATGGAAAGACACTTATCTTTTTTTTCAAATGGCGTCTCCGGTGGCTGAGAAAAACGCCTCGACATCGGAAGATGGGCTATCGAGTTGTGGCGTCTGCCGTATTGCCAATTCTACGTAAAGATAATCAAAGCAGCCCCTTCCAATGGGAAGCTTGCATGCGTAAAATGACCAATTCCATCGTATCTGCCTCAAAACTAGGTCACGTCGTAATGACACATGAGCTCAAATGACATTCTTTTCCATTTCTAAATCTAATTCTAATGACTCTCATTATTCACTCTGTATGTGTTGATATACCAAGGACCGTCATGTATATATATGCTTGATAAATGTCAAATTATATTTACGAAGATACGTAGATATATAAATGGGATGACTTGTGTGGATGTCTTTGTGTTATCTTGTAACTTCTGGGGATTTTGAGACGAACCATTTGTTCACCAAAACAAAACGAATATCATATGTAATGTTACGTTCCTTATGATAGTTCAAAGAACTAGTATATATATATATATATATATATATATATATATATATATATATATATATATATATATATATATATATATATATATATCATTTGTATAATAATTGTTCGTGAGAGAATATGGGGCCTCGAGTGTATACAACACTCCCTCCCTTTGCCGTATTAAAAGATATTCTACCAAAGAAATAAAGTGAATTAAGCAGGAAAGTCGTCTGGGCCAGTCTGGACCAGGGCAGATGTGAACTGTGGTACATATTTCAGTACAGCTGGGGAGGAGGTGATGGTCCCTGATACCACTAGCCTCCTCATACATTGATGCCTCACTCTCACACTCACTCGAGGTGGCAAACACCACCCTCAGGCTGGAGCGAGTCTCCTGTCCGAGGAGTAACTTATACTTAAGTAGGAGTGTTAGCTAAAATAACACGGATGTTGAACATAGAGTCAAGCTGGAACTCGAAGCGAGGATATGCAAACTGTAGAAGAGGGGTACAGTTGAAGGAACTGTTACAGACATACAGTTGAATAAGACAACAGATACAGGAAGAATTACAGTCGAACGGAGATGTAATACATACAGCTTGGCCGCCAGTCAGGCCCAGGGTAGATAGACGTAGATAAATAGATCTCCTGTTGATAAGAAATGGTAGATAGAGACCATTCTACCCCCTACCTCACTGTCGCAACAGTACTGCACCATCACCAAACTGCCCCCATTACCCTGCCATCATAATGTTGCCCCAATCCCTTTCTGCCACCAGCAAGCTGCCCCCATTACCCTGCCATCACCAAGCTGCCCTTACCTCTTCTGCCACCAGCAAACTGCCCCCATTACCCTCCCATCACCAAACTGCCCCTACCTCTTCTGCCACCAGCAAACTGCCCCCATTACCCTGCCATTACCAAAGTGCCCCTACCTCTTCTGCCACCAGCAAGCTGCCCCTATTACCCTGCCATCACCAAATTGCCCCTACCTCTTCTGCCACCAGCAAGCTGCCCCTATTACCTTGCCATCACCAAACTGCCCCTACCTCTTCTGCCACCAGCAAACTGCCCGCTTTACCCTGCCATCACCAAGCTGCCCCGCCCCAACCGCCCACGTAGGCTGCTGCCCAAAATAGAAGGCATTCCGTGATGAGAGAACACAGTAAAGGTGATGGGTCACTCACTCGGCCAAACCCCAGCCAGGAAACAACAGCTGACACCTCTCTCTCTCTCTCTCTCTCTCTCTCTCTCTCTCTCTCTCTCTCTCTCTCTCTCTCTCTCTCTCTCTCTCTCTCTCTCTCTCTCTCTCTCTCTCTCTCCCAAACCTAATTCAGTAACGATTTTAAGAAAAGAAAAAAGGAAAAATACCAACCAATTGTTTAGAATCCCACTCATTCTTATCATTCTACAGTAGATGTAGAAGCAAAGAAAATAAAACTATAATTTCTACTCAACATTTTTCATACACAATATCTCATAATATCCAGAAGCTGCGAATATATATATATATATATATATATATATATATATATATATATATATATATATATATATATATATATATATATATATATATATATATATATATATATATATATATATATATAGATACTATGTCGGTACTGAAAGCTATTGCACATAACATATGACAATGATAGTGTCCCCTTGATATTAAAAACCCTTAAAAACAAAATTTTGGGGCGTGAATTATGTTATCTTGGACTGTTAGATAGCATGTGTGTTATCCTATTGAGCCAAGCGACATGGTGTGTTATCCTGGTGACCTCCTATACATGTATGATATCTGCTTCGCCTGTTAGGTGTGGCGTGTGCCACATATAACGTATGTTATCTCGTGGTACCACACGGACCACACGTTATCTTGGTGTGCCACACGACCACAATGTTATCTTGGAGTGCCATGCGACACGTAAATCCATGTGAATAGTAAGTGATAAATGAATGAATGGTCATCTGACACAGATAAGCTTTCAATTTCTTAAAAGAACGAGTTAAATCGATTTCTTTCTCCTTCTTGTGCCATAAATGGGTCACGCTGCCACCACCACCACCACTTATCGTCATTAGGGGACTACATCCCCCGTACAGCATCACCATCTGAGGGAACATCCCACGTACAGTACCACCACCTGGTGACGTCCCCCGTACAGCACCACCACCTGAAAGAACGTCCCCTGTACAGCAACCTCACCTGAAAGAACGTCCCCCGTAGAGCATCACCACCTGAAAGAACGTCCCCTGTACAGCACCCCCACCTAAGGGAACGCCCCACGTACAGCACCACCACCTGAAAAAAAACTTCCCCATCCTCACCACCCCCGTACAGCACAGCCACCTGAGAGAAGGTTCCCTCCCCCCCACATACACCCCCTTTCATTAACACCACCCGCCTCTACTAGCAAGTATGCAAATGAGGCAGTGTTCCACTACTTTATATCGACCTGCAAACAAGTTATCTTGACAAGCCTTTGGATTTACGACCAGCGGCGTGTAAAAAAAAAGAAAAAAAAAAGACACAAGGGAGTCACTCATTAATCGACACACTCACGTAAGTACAATAAAACAATGGAAGCGTCTGCGCGTGCGTTGCAGAGGGAAATGTACGGGATATGAAAGCGGGCCTTAGGAAAATACATTTGAGCAGAGCGCATCCTCCTCGCCAGCATCTACACAACACAAACTTGTAATAAAACGTTTCATAGCGGCGTGTAAGAGGCCATCAGACGCGCCCCCTCCCTCTGAGGAGCTGTGGGAGAGAGCCCCCAACCCCTCCCTCCTTCCCTCACCCCTCTGATGTGAGAGGGGTACCTTCCCATCTATCCCCCCCTTCCACCGTACCCCCACCTAAGTCGCCTTAAAACCACTTGGCCAGTGGGCCGAGTTTGTATTCTTCAGGCCACAAGGAATCGCCTGCAGCTGTTGTAAAATGCTAAGGCAAGGGAGGGAGGAGAGGAGAGGAGAGGTGAGGAGAGGAGAGGAGGGAAGAGGAGAGGAAAGGAGAGGAGGGGAGAGGAGAGGAGAATAGAGGAGGGGGAGGGGAGAGGAGAGGAGGGAAGAGGAGAGGAGAGGAAAGGAGAGGAGTGTAGAGGAGAAGAGGGAAGAGGAGAGGAGAGGAGGGAAGAAAAGAGGAGAGGAAGAGGAGAGGAGAGGTGAGGAGAGGAGGGGAGAGGAGAGGAGCGGGGAGGGGAGAGGAGAGGAAAGGAGAGGAGAGGAGAGGAGAGGAGAATAGAGGAGGGGGAGGGGAGGAGAGGAGGGAAGAGGAGAGGAGAGGAGGGAAGAAGAGAGGAGAGGAAGAGGAGAGGAGAGGAGAGGAGAGATGTCTGAGGTAAGAGTATGTCTGAAAAAGGATTAGAGGGAGGGATGTAGCCAGAGGGACGAAGGTGAGGGAGACAACATCTTTAAACAAATAAAAAGACACGCTAATCGCTCTCCTGTCGGATGAGCTACGAATGCAGCGGCAGTGAGTCCAGACGAAGAGACTCTTCCTCCCTCCGCTGACCTACATGTCTAGTTGGGAGTGGGACTACCTGCGTCCCGACAGGTGAATGTCACCACCACCTCCATTGTCGCTCAGCCCACACTCTTGTCTCCGCTTCAAGGGCCTTCACCTGTTGCTCAACCCACACTGTGTGGCCATCGTCCACCTCATAACAGAGTCACCACCGCCTCACCTGTTGCTCAACCCACACTATGTGTCCACTTCACAGCACAGTCACCACCTCACTGGTCCTCAACCCACATTATGTGTCCACTTCACAGCACAGTCACCACCTCACTGGTCCTCAACCCACACTATGTGTCCACTTCACAGCACACTCACCACCTCACTGGTCCTCAACCCACACTATGTGTCCACTTCAAAGCACAGTCACCACCTCACTGGTCCTCATCCCACACTATGTGTCCACTTCAAAGCACAGTCACCACCTCACTGGTCCTCAACCCACACTGTGTGTCCATTCCACCGGAGAACTGCAGTAACTGTGTTGATTATACTGAGGTAAGGAATTGTCTACTGGATAACCAGGCCATGATACGAAAAGGTGTTTTCCGAAAGTGACATGAAATCTATTTCATCAAGAGGTGAGTGTATAGATACAAGTGATAAGAGACTAAAAGGGGGGGAAAAAAAGAAGTCAGAAATACGAGACTTGGTTTACTGGAAAATGTTATGATGGCTGAGGAATATAAATGGTGTATTGTGAGGATGATACTAAAGACGCTGTAGCCAACCCGCCCGCACTTGAAAAGGAAATGGAGAGGAATCAGTCGACGGGATCAGGTCGTTAGGCATAAACGAAGAGGGTGATTAGGAAATTGGCAATTTTTTGGGGGAAGGTGGAACGACTTTATCTGTTTTGTTGGGAAAGAAAGAGAGAGAGAGAGAGAGAGAGAGAGAGAGAGAGAGAGAGAGAGAGAGAGAGAGAGAGAGAGAGAGAGAGAGAGAGAGAGAGAGAGAGAGAGAGAGAGAGAGAGATTTGGAGAAGGGTGGCCGGGCAGTAAAGGAGATAAAAGATATATATATATAAAATGAAAGAGAAACATGGGAATCATGAGGGGAGGAGAGGGGTGAAAATGGTTTAAATATGACCGTATATCTCATGTGGGTCGGGTGGATTATAGTGTTCAAGGGGTCAGAGGATGTCATTTCCCTCGTGAGTGATGGTGAGGGATGGCGAGGGCCGTCTTGTGCGACGGGATGAGGGCGAGTTGGGATGATGACCCACGGAGCTATCGAAGGGGGCAGCCTTGGAGGAGAACGAAGGCGACCTGGAATGCCACAGGAGCCTAAGGGTGACCTGCGACGGGAGGAAGGGCGATCATCTGAGAGTGAGGATAGGATTGCAAGGAGACGATCGCGTCTGGACCCAGTGGAAGGGCCTGAATACCCTTTACCGGATCCTGGTACGTACGTGGCCAGGACGCTAGGAAGACCTCCTGACGAAGGTGCTACTGCAGGAACCATGGGCCATATACCCGCTTGACCCACCCCCTCTCTCTATCTACTCACCTATCAATTAATCTACTCATCTACCTATCAGTCTACCTACGTCCGATACTATAATTCCTCATGCGACACCTCACGTCCCAGTGTCGTACATTCAGCATACGTGACTTAAAACTTATAAGGGAATTTGATCAGGTTTGAATCTATATCCTGATCCCTTATAATTAAGCTACAGACGCCTTAGTGTTACTCAATCTCACTCTTCAGGTTTGAATCTATATCCTGATCCCCTATAATTAATCTACAGACACCTTAGTGTTACTCACTCTCACTCTTCAGGTTTGAATCTATATCCTGATCCCCTATAATTAATCTACAGACGCCTTAGTGTTACTCAATCTCACTCTTCAGGTTTGAATCTATTTCCTGATCCCCTATAATTAAGCTACAGACACCTTAGTGTTACTCAATCTCACTCTTCAGGTTTGAATCTATTTCCTGATCCCCTATAATTAAGCTACAGACACCTTAGTGTTACTCCATCTCACTCTTAGTTAGCAAGATCAAATTCTGTGGCTACAAACTGATACACTGTGTCTTCTCACTGCTATAGTTTCCAGTGATATACTTGGTAAATCGCTCAAATCATCATTTCTTTTTGCTTTCTTTTGTTTTTTTGTTTTTTGAAACACATTATCATCTGTCGACCAACGGTAGAGATGCGAGATACACTTCACTTCACGTTTCCCATTTTTTGAAGTCGAATATGAGTCAGGTATAAGGCAGGGAGCTCCACACTCCCTTCGTGCATTCTTGAAATAACAAAAGTAAAACAATAAGGGACAAAAGATCGAAAGACAAAAAAAAATGCTAATATGTTCCCTTATATCAAAGCACTTACGTAAGGAAAGATATGAATAATGTAAATAAAGGTGTACATTAAATATGCAGGGATTTTTTCACTGTCAGATAATTAATAACAGTTGTTCATATTTTATGATAAAAACAAAAAAGTGCCTTAGTATTTTTTTACTTTTTTTTGGGGGGGGTCATTAAGGAATCGCTGACTCGTCTTCTTGTGACGTCAATTGTAAAATTATGCAAATTTTCTGTTTTTTAATTAAAACTACACTAATGAGATGCACTGAGAATAATGTGTAAACAAGATAAAAACAAATATATATATATATATATATATATATATATATATATATATATATATATATATATATATATATATATATATATATATATATATATATATATAAATATATATTTTTCTTTCATACTATTCGCCATTTCCCGCGTCAGCGAGGTAGCGTTAAGAACAGAGGACTGGGCCTCTGAGGAAACATCCTCATCCAGCCCCCTTCTCTGTTCCTTCCTTTGGAAAAAAAAAAAAAAGAGAGGGGAGGATTTCCAGCCCCCCGCTCCCTTCCCTTTTAGTCGCCTTCTATATATATATATATATATATATATATATATATATATATATATATATATATATATATATATATATATATCCAAACCTAAGCCAGGTACCTATTTTGTCGACCAATCTCTAGGAATGGATGAACAGCTGGGTTGACTGTGGACCGCCTGCTGCATCCAGGATCCGAACCTATGCCCTCGACCTTGGTCGGCCCGTGAATGCGTCGCGGTTGGGAACGCTAATCGCTACACCACTATAAACACATCTCCCTCTCCCTTTTCAACCCTCCCTTCTGTATTTACATATATATATTCCATCTTTTTCGTTATGGATTTCAGCGAAACCTTCCATAGCATTGCTCCACATCCGGGTCATGCGATTCCATAATCCAATTTGTCGTTTTCAGTGCAAATGTTTAACTGTGTGGAGTTTCCGGGACTAAATCCACTCTGAACCTTCCTTTACTCTCTGATCTCTTCAATGGGTTCTCACTAAAACCACATAGTACCACTGGAATCTTTTTCCAAGTGGTGGCTCCTATTTGATATTCTCTACCTCAGTGTTACCAAGTGGCAAGATAATATCGAATAATAATGGTATAGTAACCCTTTTGATTCTCACGTATTCAGTTAAAATGTTGGTAATTCTTATGTAACATAGTCGAGGAATTTATGTCTCTATGACGACTCTGCATTTATGAGAATTTATATATCACAAACCTTGTTCTTTCTGATCATAGTCTTCTATTACTAGATCTATTTACCGCCTCTAAGAATAGGAGGTCTATGTGCCTCCTACGTCATCCTAATGATGCCATCACTAGTTACCATGCACAGAAATTTTAAGGAAAGGAACTGTAGATTATCTGTGCTATTATGCCAGTCTTTCCTGTGGCCATTCGTCCTATTACATACCGTCTAAGTGAACCAATCAACAGTTATTTATTGAGGTTTCATGTTCTTCCTAATTAAGAGGGATCCAACCCCCCTCCTTTTCCTTTGTTTTCCCTTATTTATCTCCTTATCACACATCTCTCCGGGGTGATTAAGATGGATCCTATCTCTCTAACAGTTTTCATCTCCAATGACTTCAAAGCTACCAGGTCTGACTGCCCGAATTCCTTTCTTAAACCTCAGTTCTTTCTTCTCCTCTGCTGCTGGTCCATCTGTGTTGTTGATGACGTGTACAACCACAATCTACTGTTTCCTTTACATCCGCTCCCAGCCCGAGGCGAGCGGACATTTTGCTAATTAAGTAGTGTGGTAATCACTCACGATGAAGCTGGGGTTCGTTTACCCACACACACACACACACAAACACCAACACACACACACACACACGACCTCACCACAATCCTTCATTCAGGGAACACGAGAGTGAAATATGAGGCAAATCATTGCCAATGATGTAGCGATGTCGTTCGGGGTTATAATATCTTTATCAGTATTACTCTTTAACAACAGCACGGGGGATATCTGTCCACTCACCTGTCCTTTCTTGAATCTTGGCTTCGAACTCCAACCAGCTAGCCAGGGAGGGAGGGAAGGAAGGGTGAATAAGCTATGGATTATGATTGTACCAATGAGTTTCACCTTCGCTTCAGAAAGTTGAATTTACACGAGTTATAAGGTCTTCAAAGACGTAGTCAACCAGGTTCATTTGGCGTGAACACCAGCATTTGAGGAAATAATTTGGAGCGAAGCTGACTGGGTTAACTGGTGGGCAATTAAGTTCTGTGTTAGCAGTAAAGGGATACTTCTATTATGGTTTCAATTATGAACTTCCCCTCTAATGTTTTATTTCCCTGAAACGTATAAGCTTCATTCTCAGAGATGTAATACATTTTTCATCAACAATTATCATAGGAAGATCCCTAGTAAATTATAAGAATAATATGCTTGATGTCTCTCATTCATTTGTCACTTATCATCAAGTTCCTCTCAAATATAAATAGTCTTCACTTTACCACAAAAGTACCACAATTTATGTCAGCTTCTACAATTTTTTGTAATATTTTCAGCCACCCAACTGATGTCTTCGCCTTCCTATTGCCAGTAGAAAATAAAAAAGTTTATAAAAAGCTGTCATTCCAGCGTTTCTCATACGCCAGGAGAGAGGTGTCGTGAGTGAGTGTTACCCACGGCCGTGTCTGTGTGGCAGGCTACACCAGCGAGGAGCAGCAGACACGTCACTGATGATGATGCTATCACGGTAGGGCTTCACAACCCCTGTCATGCCACCGTCGCCCCTACCTGGCTGTGCTGGTGAGGAGGAGGAGGAGGAGAAGGAGGGTTTGGGGGAGGAGTAGCGCTCTACTGCTACTACCTCCTCCTCCTCTTCCTCCTCTTCTTCTTCCTCCTACCCGTCAGGTACACGCCTGCCTTTCTATGGCCTCCATCAAGGGAAGGGCTCCCGCCGTGTTGCTGTCGCGTCGCTGTGATGGATCATTCTACAGCTCCCATCCTTCTCTCTCTCTCTCTCTCTCTCTCTCTCTCTCTCTCTCTCTCTCTCTCTCTCTCTCTCTCTCTCTCTCTCTCTCTCTCTCTCTCTCTCTCTCTCTTGATAGAGGATTGAATAGGTCGGACATGACTGAAAAAAAAGGATAATTATCATGCCACTTTTCTAAAAGGCTCTCTCATAGGATCTATGTTTCTCAACCCAAGAATCATCTTCGTAGGCGTCAAAAGACTTCGTTACATTCTTTTGGAATAATGGTGTTACATTGGCAGACTTCCAGTCTAGTGGCTCTTTCCCCATAGCAAGTGATATATAGTGAGAAGCGAAGTCAAAGGCTTATCTATTTCATATATTTTTTGGTCTTTTTCCTTGGATAAAATTTATCTGGACATGCCATTTTGTTTACTTTCATGCCGTCTAATTGTGACATTGCGTTTTGTTTTAGTATGTCATTATTTACCAAAATGTTCTCTTTCACTTTACGTGGAACTGGATTTGGAACGCACATAAGATGAGTCTTCAGTGGTTTATACAGATGAAAAAAAATTCATTTAAGATCCGGATGTCTTGAAGCGTGCCACCGTCTTCTGAGAGTAATGATCTTGAAACGTGCCACCGTTTTCTGAGAGTAATGATCTTGAAACGTGCCACCGTTTTCTGAGAGTAATGAGCGCTTGTCATGCATGCCACTACCCTGTACCATCACTGACTGTCATGTACAGCATATCCACCAACGTCTTTTGTCACCAAGTGCTGTATTCATCACCACCACTGTCACTAAGTGTCGCTAACAGTCATTTACACCATTAAGCAGGCACTAATCCAGTCAGCAAGTCATGCACTTCATCGCCACAGTCACTGACCTCACTCAACAGTCACATACACCACCAAGCAGTCACTGAACCCACTTAGTCGGTTAGATACACCACCAAACAGTCACTTACCCCACTCAATCAGCCAAGTATTCCACTAATCCCACTCAGACAGTCAGATACACCACGAAACAGTCACTTACCCCACTCAATCAGGCAGGTATTCCATCACAATCCCTAACCCCACTCAGCCAGTCAGGTACACATACATACAGTCACTGACCCAACCCAACCAGTCAAGTCTGCTGCCTAAGTGGAAACGACTGACAGTCTGAGGGAAATTAACTGGACACTCCTCAGAGCTGATAGCTTAACTGAATCAAATTCTATTAGGATCCCTTCCGATGTGGCCTCCAGGGTGAGGGAAGCTCATGCTAGGTGAGGGAGGACGTGTAGAGTGAGGTAGGACGTGTAGGGTGAGGGAAACCATGCAGGAAGAGGGAAGCTGTACAGGGTGAGGGAAGCCGTACAGGGTGAGGGAGGACGTGCACGGTGAGGAAAGCTGTATGTGGTGAGGGAAGACGTGCAGGGTGAGAGAGGACGTGCAGTGTGAGGTAAGCCGTGCAGGGTGAGGGAAGCCGTGCAGGGTGAGGGAAGCCGGGCTGAAGGGTAATTAACAGGTTGAGGGACAGGCTAATTTGTATGGTGATGGGACCTGATAACCAGAGCGACGAAGGGTAATTAAAACCATACGTATACCCAGTGCTTCGTGAGGAGAGTTAATTGGTAAGGCAAGGGCTGCTAATTTGTAGGGTGAGGAGAGCTATCCTGTTGGGTGGCTGCTGCTAATTTGAAGGCTGATGGGGTACCTGATTTGTAGGGTGAACCTGGTTTGTAGAGTGAGAGAGGGATCGAACACGTCAGACGAACCTAATGTTCAGTTGATTGGGGAATGCAGACACACTTCAGTTGAAGAAGAATCCCTGATCAGGAAACATAACTTCTCCCTCCAAAGCGCATAGCCAAGCCACCGACAGACCACACCAAAACACCAGCTCATATACCCCGACGCAACGGCGGAGGGAGGAGAAGAAAGATAGGAAGTGGTTATTCGCTGCAGGGGAGGTTAATGATGAAGGAGAAGGATGGATGAGGTGACAGGAGGAGGAGGAGGAGGAAAGAGGAGGAGGTGGTAAGAGAGGCTATGAGGACAAGTTCAGAAGTTCTTTAATACTCAGCAATCTACAGCAAGGGATGGTCTACCGTACCAGCACTGTATGATTGTTGTTTCTATGCACTCTCCCCTAACGCTATCAGCTTATTTGACAACTGGCCTCGCAATTTTTTTCCCAAGTCCATGAGACGGTCTACCTGGTCATGGTGAACTACGCACACGCTTTGGTCCTGTGGTTTCTCCGTTATATATTGAGTTAGCCTCGCTTTATTTCAGTCCTGGGACACCTTTCTTAGGTCCATTTTGCTGCAGCCGCTACAAGGGATAATGTATAGTACACTTTAGCACTATTGTCTGCATTCAGTCTTTCGTGGTGATTTCCATGTTTATCTGCTGTCAGGGGGGAGTCACTCTTGTCATAGATTTCGTGTTGTCTCTGTAAGCCTACTCAGATTTCCCATTGCTTTCTTTCTCCATTTCACCGATGACTTTCTTAGGAAATATTAGTCTTATAGACGTCTTTGTTAGGTATTGACCCTCATCTTCTACACTCTCCAGACTACAGGTCTTATAAATGTGTCTGTGATATATTGACACTCATCCTCTATATGTTCCAGACTACATATTCCAAGTGCACTGAGGGGGAAAATAGAAAATATCTGAACCCTCGTCCTGAAAACAGTAGAGCATCAGCTCATCTTTGTTTGAGTGTTTTCTGTTGAGTCTCAGATCTCAAGTTGCTGTTCCGTTTCATCAGCAAGAGTGTTCAGAAATGGGAGTGAATAGTCCCGTTCCTCCTCTTCCTCCTCCTCCAATTCCAGGGTGAAACGGAATGAATGGTTCCACATTGCATGATCTCTTCATCTAGATCTTTGTACATTTTGAACCGTTTGAGCGAATGGACGAGCTTACCTCTGACATAACTTAGCCAGAGTATAGTACCATAGAGACGTAAAGAACTTTTAGGTGTAGAATGTGTCATGAAGCTGAAATTGATTAGGCCTGGACGCACATTTGGAGGTTAGTGAAGGAGGCGAGGGAGACGTTCTATGTTATCCGTTCTAATCATCTCTCTAGAAAGCGAAATTTCCTCACTTGTGGGGAGAGGGGTGAGAGGGGTGTGATTTGTGGGGGGAGGGGAGTTAATCTAGAGGGTGAATAGAGAGGATTTGTAGGGTGAGGGATGGGGCTAATATGTAGGGTGTGGGGAGCTAATTTGCAGGATGAAGGGGGAGCTTATTGGTAGAATGAAATGAACTAATTTACAGATTGAAGAGGGTTATACTACAGGGTGAGGGGGAGTTGATTTTCAGGGTGAAGGGAGCTTATCTTTTAGCGTGAGGGCAGCTAACGTTTAGGGTGAGAGAAGCTAATATCAAGCGTAAGGGCAGCTAGATTGCAGGGTAAGGGGTGGTAGCTGAGCTTAAGTGTGAGTGCAGCTAATTCAAAATGAAGGCAGCTAATTCATAAGCTAAAGGGAGCTAATGTGTAGGGTGAATAAAGCTAAGCAGAGGGATCTAGAACGTTGCAGAGAGGGAAGATAACAATGAGTGATGGAAGCTAGAGAGTATCGTGAACGAAGCAAACAAGCATTGTGAAGGAGGCTAACCAGTTGGGAGGTGAAGCTAACAAAGTGCCAACCAGTGCCAACCAGTGCCAACCAGTGCCAACCAGTGCCAACTAGTGCCCACCAGTGCCCACCAGTGCCCACCCAGTTCTAACCAGTTGTCAACCAACATTATTGCTGAAACAGAGGCGATCAATACCTCCC